>NW_027187295.1:4035705-4130295 GCF_028583685.1 Petaurus breviceps papuanus | reverse complement strand
GGACTACCTGAAAGCCATGATTAAAGTAAGAACCTAGAAATCATCCTCCAGGAAGTTCTCAAAGAAAACTGCCCTGATGTTTTAGAACCAGAGGGCAAAATAGAGGTTGAAAGAATCCACTGATCACATCCTGAAAAAAGATCCCAAAAGGAAAACTCCTAGGAATATTATAGCCAGGTTCTGGAATTCCCAGATTAAGGAGAGAATATTACAAGCAGTCAGAAAGAAACAATTTGAATATTGTGGAAACGCAATCAGGATAATGTAGGATCTGGCAGCTTCTACACTGTGGGATAGAAGGGCTTGGAATATGATATTCCGGAGGTCAAAGGAGCTGGGATTAAATCCAAGAGTCACCTACCCAGCAAAACTGAGTATCCTGTTTCAGGGGAAAATATGGTCATTCAGTGAAATAGAGGACTTTCAAGCTGAAAAACCAGAGTTGAAGAGAAAATTTGACATTCAGATGCAAGAAGAAAGAGAAGCATGAGAAGGTAAACAGGGAAAATAAATCATAAGGAACTTATCAAAGTTGAACTATTAACATTCCTACATGGAAAAACAATAATTGTAACTTATGAAACTTTCCTCAGTAGTTGAAGGGAATAGAACTATACACACACAGACACATATGAGGGTATGTGGGCATATGAATACATATGTGAATGTGTGTATATATGTTTACAGATATACATAGATAGAGGGCACAGGACCAATTTAACAGGAAGGGATTATACTTAAAAGGTGAAATTAAGAGGTGAAAGAGGAAAAAATGAGAGGAGATGGGGAGAGACAGAATGGGGTAAACTATCTCATACAGAAGTGGCAAGGGGAAATGATTACAATGAAGGGGAAGAATAGGAAGGCAAAAGCGAATGGGTCAACCTTATTCCCATTGAATTTGGCTTGAGGAGGGAATGAAATACACACTAAATAGGTTATCTCACCTACAGGAGAGTAGGGGGGAAGGGGATGAGAAGGGGGTGATGGAAGGCAGGGCAGACTGGGAGGGAAGGACGTTGGAAGCACCCACTTTTGAAAAGGGATGGGATCAAAGTAGAGAATAGAACAAGAGGGAGGTGGGATAGGAGGGAGGGAAATATAGTCAATCTTTTACAATATATCTAATATGTTATTGTTTTGCATTAGCCACACATGTACATCCTATACTGAACTGCTTATCTTCCCAGTAAGGGTGGGTGACAAGGGAGGAAGGGAATGAATCTGGAATTCAAAGTTTAAAATCAAATATTCAAATATGTATGTGTGTGTATATATATATATATATACACACATATATATATATATATATATATATATGTGTGTGTGTATGTGTGTGTGTGTGTATTATTATCAATA
The DNA here is from genome assembly GCF_028583685.1 of Petaurus breviceps papuanus. Classification (NCBI taxonomy): domain Eukaryota; kingdom Metazoa; phylum Chordata; class Mammalia; order Diprotodontia; family Petauridae; genus Petaurus; species Petaurus breviceps. The sequence goes on along the minus strand of NW_027187295.1, from coordinate 4,128,936 downwards.
CTATTTTACATGTAATTGGGAAATAAGATATACAGACACTGTGGCATAGCGATCCACAGGAAAAGTCGAAAGGGTTATGGGAGAAAATATGGGAGAGAGCAGATTGGAGGAGGGGATATCCTGTGGAACTGCTATTTTTGGGGGGTGGGTAGGGGAAAAACGGGGAGAAAATTTGTAACTCAAAATCTGGCGGAAATGAATGATGTAAATCAGAAGTTAATAAAGCATTAAATAAATGAATGATGAAATATGTGGGCAGGTTGGTGGCACAGTGAAGAGAGCACTGGTCTTGGAGTCAGGAGAACTTGAGTTTAATACAGAACAGGAACTGCATGGAGAGCTGGACAAGGAATTGGAAGCTGTCTGCCTTTGAACTCAGGTGGCACTTGGTTAGATTTGGGTAGGAGCTGGGACCATATGCCTCAAGTCAAGATGAAAAGACCTCTCTGTGGGTACTGAGTAGTGATGAAATTGTGATTTATTTGTGACCAAGTAGGGGATAGCCTGTGTATTTTCCACTACCCCTTAAGAGGATACTGAGTAGTGCCTGACGATTGAATAGTGACTGATGACTGAATACTGACTGATTTGTAACTTAGTTTGGAGCACTTTGACCTTTTGTTCTTTATGATTGAATGATTGAGTGAATAAGTGATTGATTGACTAAATGATTGCACTTTGTTCCAAACTATATGACCACTTTGGTGAAAACTATGTGGCCATTTTAGTGATAAGTTGTTGAGTTATTATGTCATTGTGAATGCCATATTTTGATTTTCTGTGATGATCTGTAACATTGCTAATGCTGTACCTTGATTTTCTGTGAATATTTTGCTCTGATTTGTTACTGAATAAATTGAGTTCGCTATACTAAGCAATCAGCACCTTGAAAGCTGTTCACAGCATCCGTCCTCTGGAAAGCTGCTTGTACATGGCTTTACAACTGTATAATTTTAAGTTTATGCATTTTTAAAATTTTTTATAAATTTGGGTTCTTCACCTTATAATGTACTGTAGCATTTTTTCCCCAAGCACTACTTCAAGCAAATATAAGAGAAGCTATATAGGCAGTATAATTGAAGAAGCTCCCTTCTCCCATTTATAAATTATTACTGGGGTCTCTATTTTGTGGGAGGGCCCAAACTATTAAAAAATTCCTGGTTTTTGGACTTTAAATGCATGCTCTTGCCCAAGTTGCCTACATTTCTCCTTCATATCCTTTCACTTTTCATCCCACTTTTGTGTATTATCTTCCTCTTTAGAGGGTCAGTTCTTTGAGAACAGACTGTTTTCATGCTTGTATTTGTGTCCCAAGCAATTAACAAAATGCCTGACATATAGTATTTGCTTAAATAAATGTTTGTTTCCTGCCTTTTGCAAAAGGGAAAAGAAATGTATATATTATGGGTGTAGACCCTAATTTACCAGCTGCTTGAACCTGGACAAATTATTTAACTTATCTCAGTTGGAGTTTCCTTGCATGAAAAATAGTGATAATACTAGCACTGCAATAATAATAGGATTGTTGTGAGGATAAAATAACATAAGGAAAGTATTTTGTAAAAGTTAAAGTGCTACCACCATTACTAGAACCACTATTACTCTTAACACCACTACCACACCACCACCACTACCACTTCTAAAGTAATATTACCCAATTCTACAATTTATGATACTCATTTCATTTTTTAATATTCACCAGAAAGGAAAGCAATGTAGTACAGAGGAGAAAACATGACATCTGGAATCAGAGGGCATAAATTTAAATCCTGTCTTTAAACCACTTAAAAACAATGGGACTATGAATTGGACAGGATAGTCTAAGAGCCCTTCTAACTTTACACATACAATATTATAATCCTACTCTCTTTTTTTTCAGCCAAAGTAAAGCCAAGTTTATTAGAGATTCACCATATTGGGTAGCCTCTTAAGGAGCCTCAGTATCTATGACACTTGCATTGGGCAAGAGGGCCAGAATAATCTGTCACAGAGTGAGATAATTTGAGATAATTCTCGGACTTCTCTCATAATCCTATTCCCTTAAAGGATTTATGAGAGATATTGAACAAGGTCTTTTATGTTTAGGTTGTTTATTCATTATGAGCTAAGTATGCTATGTGGAATGAGTTGCTGGTTTAAATCTATTTTGTTTTTTAGTTTCCCTAGTGATTCTTATCAAATAGGGAATATTTACCTTAATAATTCTTGGATTTATTGAGCATATGACTATTATGTTTGATTTCTTTTAACTTCAGATTATCTAGGCTGTCCCATTGGTTATTGTTTTAAAGAATTGCTAACTAGTGTCAAGAATTGCTAACTAGTTTAAAGAATTGCTAACTAGTTTATTATATTTAATAATAAAGTTTGAAATTTGGTAGTACTATGTTGCTTTGTTCCTACTTTTTTCATTATTTCTCTTGAGAGTCTATATATTTTATCTTCTAAATGAATATTTTTGATAACTTGTTTAATTCAACCTAACTCCTTGGTAGGTTTATTAGCATGACATTAATGGCATTTTAAAATATAGGAGTATCATAAATCTTTTTTGTATTTTCATTACCCAACCTTCAATATGAATGCTCTCCAAAGTCTTTATATAAAAAAATGTTTAATAATATTGACTTTGTTTACCAAATTGCTTTATCCAAAAGATAGGGTACAGTTTCATTTATCTAAGTTTTGCATCTTAATGTATTGGCTGAAACATTTGTGCAGTTTATACTTATTTTTAATGGATATTCTCTAAAATTCTTCCTAATTTTTATTATTTGTAGAAATTCTGCTTATTTTTATGGATTCATTTTGGATCCAGCAATTTTAAAGATGCAATAAATTATCTTGACTAATTCTTTTACTGATTCTCTAGTGTTTTCTAAACAAACTGTGATGATGTCAACAAATGGGGATAATTTTGACTCTGCACACTCCTGTCAAAGTTATTTTTCTTTGACAGTTTTTTTGACAGTCAAAGTTATTTGACCACATCACTTAATAAACAATGGTGATCCATATTGATTAACTCTAGGATAAAATAGATATTCTGGTTAGCTTCTACAACCCTTCCTGTACACTGTGGTTTATTTAAACTTATCTCTTTCTATTCTTCATGCCCAGCCCTCCATCTCCCATCTCATGCCTTTGTATTGGTCTTCCACAATCCCTGGAAAAAACTTCTTTGCTCATCTTCCTTATAGAATGGTTCTTTTTCTTTAAGACACAGTTTATGTGCCATAACTTTTGATCCAGGAATACCACTACTAGGTCTGTATCACACAGAGATCATAAAAAGGGGAAAAGATCCCATGTACAAAAATATTTATAGTAGCTTTTTTTGTGGTGGCCAAGAAGTGGAAATCGAGGAAATGCCCATCAATTGGGGAATGATTGAACAAGTTGTGTATATGAATGTAATGGAATACTATTATTCTGTAAGAAATGATGAGCAGGTGGATTTCAGAAAAAAACCTGGAAAGACTTATATGAATTGATGATGAGTGAAATGAGCAGAGCCAGAACATTATAAACAGTAACAGCAACATTGTGTAATGATCAACTATAAATTCCAGGGGACTTGTGATTGAAAATGCTGACCACATTCAGAAAAAGAACTATGGAGTTTGAATGCAAATTGAAGAAAATTATTTTCACTTTTTTTTCTTTCTCATGGTTTTTCTCTTTTGTTCTGAGTCTTCTTTCACAGCATGAATAATGTAGAAATGTTGAACATGATTTTATATGTGTAACCTCTATGTTAGATTGTTTGCTGTCTTGAGGTAGGGAGGGAAAGGATGGAGGTAGGGAGAAAAATTTGGAACTTAAAATCTTACAAAGATGAATGTTGAAAACTATCTTATTTCATATATTGTATTTGTAATCCCTTGAACCTAGCATTGTTCCTGGCATGTTGAAGAAGGTACTTATTAAAGGCTTGCCAATTGATTGATTGATTGTACTTGAATTTTTTCTCTTGTCTCAGAGCTATAGCTAATTTTTCTAGGACTCTGTCATGTGACAGGAGAGAGAGGTGGGATAATTTCTTCTTAAAGAAATAATATTGCAAATAATATTATTGCTTGGTATTAGATATTTTTGATTATATTAATGAAAAAACTTTTCATGCCTTTGCATTTAAGGACTTCTAACATGAACCAGTGCTGCATTTTGTTAAAGGATTTTTTTTTTTGCTTCCATTAATATAAGTAGAGGCAACATTGTAGGAAGGATGGAGAATCAGCATTCTGGTCACAAAAACTTAGTGGGATGTTTGATCCTGGAAAAATCATTTAAACTCTCATTGGCTCAGATTACTCTCTAAGAAAGACTATCTAAATTGCATAGAAAATGTCAGTTTATATTGGCAGATGGGGTTTCCTACCTGGGAATTTCCTATACATATATATTTAAAAAATCACACATGAATGTATGTGTACGTATATGTATGTGTGTGTGTGCATGTTTACATACTTTATGTAGGGCAGTTAGGTGATGCAGTGGATATAGTGCCAGGCCTGAAGTCAGGAAGACTTGAGTTCACATCCAGCATAAGACACTTACTAGCTGTTTGACCATGTTCAAGTCCCTTAACCCTGCTTGCCTGTTCCCTCCTCTGAAAAATGAGCTGGAGAAGGAAAATAAAGTAAAGCAATATAGTATCTTTGGAAAAAAACCCCCAAATGGGGCATAAGTCAGACACAATTGAAATGATTGAATAACAAATCGTATGTTATATATGATATTTGATATATATGTTGTATATGTTACATATACACATACTCATGTGTCTTTTGTTATTTATATAATTAGTTATGGTCATTTTTTCTAGTAATAAACTATTCTTTTACTTCTAACACAAATGCAGTTTGGTGACTGTGAGTATTTTTGATTATATTACTATGATATTTTTTTTAAGATTTCATTTAAAATCTTATTCATTACTTATACTGGTCTTATTCTGCTTGATCCTTCCTTGGTTTAGGTATTGTCCAATATTTGTCTAATCAAAGGAATTTTTAAAATTATAATATTTTATAGCAATACAATAGTTATTCTTTAAAAGTTTTATACAAATAGCTTATAAATATATCTGTATCATCTACCTCCCTGCCTTTACCAGTTCCTTTTGATAATTCATGTATTGTTCTATTTCTTTTGCTGATATTGGGGTACATAAATTTTCTTTGTCTTTTTTGTTAATTTGATGCTTACTATTTTTTCAAGTTATCTATAATTAATCTTTCCCTCCACAATCTACAGTTTGGCTGGCATATAATTACATAGGGTTGGTACTGATATTTCTCTTTATATTTCTTACTGTTCATTGTAATTTTTTTTTAAATTTGATCATTTGATTTTTCTTACTCTTAAATAATAAAGCTGACTAATTATAGATTTTGTTACTTTTGTGAAAACAATTTTATGTTTTTTTCATTTTCAAAGTCTTTTTGCAATTTTAATGACATTAATATGTTTATTGTTTTTTTAATTTTTCTTCTATCTTGATAATATCTTTTAAAAATTTTAGAAAATATATTTTTCCTTGGAGTATTGCTTTAACTATATTTACAAAATATTAATAGTATCATTCTCTTTATTGTAATTATTCCTTTTTTAGGATTTGTTCTTTGATTCACTCATCCAGGAAGCATTACTTAGGCTTCTATTTACTTGTATATCACTTAGGTTTACTATATTAAATATGTTTGTGTGTGTGTGTGTGTATGTATATAGTATTTTATTGGAGTCTGAAAATGATGTTATAGTCTTCTACCTCTTATAATGTAGTTATGATTTTTTTATGCCCTAGCAGATTATCAATGTTTGCAAAGATACCTCTGATACTAGAAATTAAATGCTATTTTTGTAGAAGTGATATGTGTGTTTTAGGATGAATAATTTGGCAACATTGTGAAAGATGGATTAGAAAGAAGTTCTAAGTCAGTGGAAGCAGTTACATGCTGGTTACAAATTCTTACTTCAAAGTTTACTTATTTCAAGACATTCAGTCATAGAACTATTATGTTTAATTTAGTAACAGACCAGAACTTCAATTGATCATTCACTGATAATATCTATTAGGTATTTTCAGATAAGTCCAAATAAAAGTTCAGAGAGCATCTGAAATGATAACCCCAATTATAACTGATTCTGCAAAAACAACTGGACACTAGAGTAAATTAATGGCTATTCATCTGCAAAGTATAAATAGGACATGCCATTGGGGAGACTGAAAATGTGTGTTAGGTATGAGGGATACAAGGCTGGTTAATTAAAACTAACATTGCAGTTGATATTTTTGTGATGCACTTGGGAGGCAGCAGTTAAAGAGATTAAATTTGTTGGTGTTAAGAATCTAATTAAAGGGGAAAGTGCAGTCTTTCGGAGCAATTTAAATGAGGTATCTCTAGTACAGTCTAAATAGTAATGTGGCTTAAGTAGGAATTTATAAAGTACATGAAATCCATAAAGTATAGTAGGAAAAAAATCCCCTTCACACATTAAAGATCAGCCTTCATGTTGATGGTCATAAAGGTACTATTAAAAATCAAATTGTCTAGCTATAGCAGGTTTTAAATTGATTTTGCAGGGGTTATAGTCCCTTTTGTATGATTCAGTGATATAAGAAACAAAGCATCATACAAAAGTTTTTATAATGTCATGTATAATAGATCTTATTAACCTGGGGGTGAGAAGACTAAAAAATATGTGTAGTAAGGAGTAGGTGAATGAGATTAGCTAGGTGGGTGGAAAAGAATGGGGAGTAAAAAAAGAGAAATAATAGGAGCTTTAATAGTGGAGAAAAGAGAGAAAAGAAAGTAAGTGATCAGTACAACAATGAGAATAAATCATAACATCTCTGGTAATGCTAATTCTGCTGCTGCTGCTACAACTGTCACTATTACTACTGTTGCTGCTACCACTACTGTTACCACTATTACTACTACTACTTCCCATTTATGTAGTTCTTCAAAATTTACAAAATATCCCTCTCATAACAATTCTATGAATTAGGGAATGCAATCATTATCACAATTTAAAAGATATAGGACCCCACTTTTAGAGAATTTGAGTCACTTTCTCATTCAACATCAGAAAGCTAGTTAATGTGAGAATTTGGACTCAAACTAAAGTTCCCTACAAGTCCCGGTATCATTCCACTATAGCACAGTGGCTTATTGGATTGTCAGTGAAAATCAAACTAGTAAAATTAAAATATTAACTGTCTTGGAGTTGACACAGAAGGCAACAAAACACCAGAAACCACTACATATCAAATGCAGTAATGCATTTACATGTACAAAGCAATAGAGGATGATCATTCATTGGGAGAATATAGTTACTAACACAACTAATAATCCTTTGAAAAATATCCCAATTGTATCGATTCATGTCAATTTAACCTCCAAGAAGGGACCCAGCAAGTGAGGTATCAATAATTGCTGGTAAGGTTTTGGAAACAAAAGCTCTAGGAGTTAGTTAATGTTTCAGTATTTGTTATGACTGATTAAAATCAACTCCTCACATCTTTTATTCTGGGCCAGACTGCCTTCTACCTAAAACTACATGGTGCCCTTTCTTAACATTGCATTTCCCCCTTTTCCCTGACCACCAACAAAAAAAAAATAGTTCCATTAAGTTTTTATTAAATTGAATGAAAAGAAGTACATTCTATCAGTTCTTTCCTAACCTCACATTCTGCTCCAACTCAATTTCTTTTCAGAAATGAAATTTAGGTTTCTATTTGTATTCTAACTCTAATCTGCTAGTTTATGCTTACTATTTCAGAGTTACCAGGATCTGCCTTTGGCATAATCTTAAACCCAGTAATGTTTTTACTACTTCATTTCCTTGCTCCAAACCTCTTGCTCTACTGACTCAGTACCTTCACTTTGACAGAACATCAATTTCTCTAATATCTTAATGCCTATCACCTTGCCATGATAATTTACCTATATTTGTCCTATTTTCTGTCCTTGATAAATGATTTTAGTAATAATGGCCATTATTATTATTATTTATAGTGCTTTAGTGTTACAAAGCATTTTATATCTAGTATTTAACTGAATCCTAAAAACAAATTCTAGGGGATAGGTAATCCTTACAGATAAAGAAACCAATGCTCAGCAAAATTGAGCTATTTACCCATGTCACACAATAATTTAGGAGAGAACTAGGACTCAAATCCTGGTTATTGGAATTAAGATCTAGTACTTTGCCCTAAGAAACAGCTATTCCTGTTGGAATAGCAAACTAGTTTAATCATCAAATTAATTCAGTCACTTATATTTGCATTTTATGTTAAGGTTTTATGAAGCTACATATATACTCTTCCCCACCCTCCCCATTTGGTCCTTCATAATACTCCTGTGATGTAGAGGTAGAGGTGTCCCCAGAGGTCATATAATCTAACACCTCCATTTTATTTGTAATATTTGTAAGGAAATGGTAGCCCAGAAAGTTTTAAGTGACTAGGTTATAAACTGAGGTCTTTGATTCCAAAACTAGTTTTCCTTTCATTTATATCACAATGATTCTTGTCAATATCTATTTATCTTTAACTTTGACAGTGACAACTCATTGTTAGTTTGAGTTTTGCATTTACAAACTAAAGCAGATGAAGATGTTCATAGAACCTACTCGATATATTCTCTCAATACATTCTCCTTGTAACTGCTAAAATTTTTCCCTCAACAGAAGCTATTACAAGGAAAGTAACCCATTAGGAAGAGTAGTACAATGGAGAGGGAATTGGAATCCGAGTGTATGGGTTTAAATTCTGACTCTGTTGTCTGTGTGATGTTGGGCAAATCAATATGTCTTTCTGGGTCTAGTTTCATCATCTACAAAATAAGGGGTTTGGACTAGTACAAATCTGTGATCCTATGATTTGTCAAAACATGTCTTATTTGGTGGTCCCTTCAATTTCATGAAAATGCATGAAGTCATTACTCAGGTGGATCATCCTGTAGAGATATACCAGGTGATTGACACAAACACAAACAGAGCACAAGAACATTAACCTATAAAAATTAAAGATCAACAAACACTGTACACTCTACATTAATGAGGAAACTCATCCAGCTCTTAGTGCAATAATGCAATTGAAATAACCATGTCCATCACACAAGTACTAAATCCACATTGATTTTCAAGTCTGATTAAATTGCATATTTCTCATACTTTTAAAGTTTTGTATTTTGTATAGAGAGAAAGGAAAGTATTAAGTGATACAATTAGATGCAAAATTTGTGAGTTTTTCTCCTAATGATTGTATATTAATAGTTAGATTTGCCTGGTGCTCCACTTTCTCCTTGGGAATATGTATGTTTGAAAACTAGCTTAAATCTTCAGTATGTGAGTAATAGTCACCTTTCATATCATTTATTTAATTTTAATAAATATGACAACAATGTGGTAGAATACTCTAATGCTTTTGAAATCATGAGGGCTAGGGGCGACCAGGTAGCACAGTGAGTAAGAGCACTGGCTCCAGTGTTGAGAAGATCTGGAGATCGAATCCCAGGCTCAGACACTTAGCACCCACCCAGAAACACCTGGCCGTGTAACCTTGAGCAAGTTATTTAACCCCAATTGCTTAGGGGCGGCCAGGTGGCTCAGCGAGTAAGGGCACCGGCTCCAGTGTTGGGATGACCTGGATCAAATCCGGGCTCAGATACTCAGCACCACACCCAAAAATAACTGGCCGTGTAACCTTGAGCAAGTTACTTAACCCCGATTGCTTAAAAAAAAAAAAAAGAAATCATTAGGGCTCTTACATGAGGGTTTGCTCTGGAGCTTCTATAAAACTGTCTTTTCATGGCTTTTCTTTACTAAAAATTTGAAAAAAAGTTCAATTCTTTATCTTAACCATTTCCAAAACAGAGTTCATATAATGGATTATTTATTTCACATAAGAAGGAAGATCTCTTTCTGATCAGACTGTTACTATTTTCTGTGCTATCAGATTTCTCTTTCCCCTGGAATCTGTTCTGAACCAAACTACTTTTTTCCACTAATCAAGTAATGAATCTAGTTCAGAGACCTTTTTAGTAAACAAAAATCATTAAAAAAATTAGTTGTTTAGTTTCAACTATTGAGCTGCTGTGTTCTTATTTTTGAAATTGAAGGATTGGCTGCAATTACATAATGTGAAAGGTTGTACGGGAAATGTATTTTTTCTATATATTTTTTAAATTTATTTCATTAAATATTTCCCAATTACATGTAAAAAAATTTATGTCCATTTCATAAAATTTTGAGTTCCAAATTCTCATACGCTCTCACATCCAACCCCATCTCTTTGAGAATGCAAGAATTTTATATCAATTATACCCGTGAAGTCATGCAAAATATATTTCTGTGTGAGACCCATTGTAAAAGAAAATACAAATACTCAAGGTCCTTTGTCTTGGATCATTGTCTTGATTAGCTTATATAAGTCTTTCACAGTTGATTTTCTTAAAATATTGCTGCTGATGTTTACCCTATTCTTTTTTTCTCTTTTCACTTTACATGAGTTCATATAAGTTTCCCCAGGTTTTTCTGAAACCATCCTGCTTGTCATTTTTTATAGCCCAATATTATTCCATCATAATTATATACCAAAACTTATCCCCTGGTATATACCAAAACCTGTCATTCTCCAGTTGATTGGGTATACCCTCGATTCCCAATATTGTGTCACAAGAAAACTGGCCATAAATATTTTCATACAAACAAATTTCTTCTCCCTTTTCTTTGATCTTTTTGTGATTTAGAACAAGTGGTGTTATTGCTGGGTCAAAAGGTCTGCATAGTTTTATAACCCTTAGGGCATAGTTCCAAATTGTTCTCTAGAATGGTTGGATTAGTTTACAATTCCACCAATAGTACATTGGTGTCCCTGTTTTCCCACATACCCATTGGAATTTGTAATTTTCCTTTTCTGTCATGTTAAATCAATCTGATAGGTGTGAGGTAGTATTTAAGAGCTGTTTAAATGTTCATTTCTCTAATCAGTAATATTTTAGGGCATTTTTATGTGATTGTTGATAGCTTTCTTCTTTTGAAAACTACCTCTTCATATCCTTTGACCATTTATCAATTGGAGAATGGCTCTTATTTTTATAAATTTGGCTCAGCCACTTATATTTGAGAAATGAGGCCTTTATCAAGGAAACTTGCTATGATATATATTTGTATACACACACATAACAGAATCCAGGCTTCTTGTTTCCTTCTAATTTGGCTGCATTAGTCTGTTTGTACAAAAGCTTTTTCATTTCATGTAGTTAAAAAATATTAATTTGGGGGCGGCCAGGTGGCTCAGCGAGTAAGAGCACTGGCTCCAGTGTCGGGATGACCTGGAGATTGAATCCAGGGCTCAGACACTCAGCACCACACCCAGAAATAACTGGCTGTGTAACCTTGAGCAAGTTACTTAACCCTGATTGCTTATAAAAAAAATATTAATTTGTTTTGGTGATTACTACTTTCTAATATAATTGAAATCTGGTAGAGTAAGACTACCTTCCTTTATTTATTTATTCATACATTTATTTATTTATTTGCTTTTTGGAGGGCAATTGAGGTTAAGTGACTTGCCCAACGTCACACAGCTAGTTTCTGTATGTGTGTGTGCGTGTGTGAATGTGTGTTAATTATCTGGTGTCACATTTGAACTCAGGTCCTCCTGAATCCAGGGATTGTTCTCTATTCTCTGCACCACCTAGCTGCCCCTACCTTCATTTTTTAAATTGATTCCCCTGCTATTCTTGACATTTTTGTTCATGCAGTTAGATTTTGCATTATTTTTTTCTAGCTATAAAAATAATACTTTTGTACTTCAAATGGTATCACACTGAATAAGCAAATTAACTTTCATAGAATTGTTATTTTTATTATACTGGCATGGCCTAACCTTGAGTAATGAATATTTCTCTAATTGTTTACATCTGTTTTTGTATGAAAATGTTTTATAATTGTGTCCATATGTTTCCTTGGTTTATCATGGCAGGTAGACTACCAAATATTTTATATTATCTATAGTTATGTTAAGTAAAAATTTTCTGTCTCTTTCTGCTTGGTTTTGTTGTTATCATGTAGAAATGCCAATTATTTTTTTTCTGTGGTTTTACATCAATGCAACTTTGTTGAAGTTGTTAATTATTTCAAGTAGTTCTTTATTTGATTCTCTAAGGTTCTTTAAGTATACCATTATATCATCTATAAATAGTGATAGTTTTGTTTCCCAATTGCCACTTTTTATTCCTTTAACTTGTGTTATTTTTTATTTCTATAGTTAGCAAATCTCATGCAGTTTTTAATAATAGCAATAACAGACATCTTTGCTTCACTCTGGATCTTACTGGGGAGGCTTAAAATTTATCCCTGTTACAGAAAATGCTTCCTCTTGGTTTTGGAGAGTTACTACTTTTCATTTTAAGAAAGGCTACCTTTGTTTATGTGTTTCCTTATGATTTTAATAGTGATGGGCATTATATTTTGTTAAAGACTTTTTTTGCATTTGTTGATATTTTCACATAATTTGTTATTGATAGGGTCAATAACATTGATAGTTTTTCCTAATACTGACCCAGCCCTACAATAAATATCACTGCAATAAAAATCCTACAATAAATCCCACCTGGCTAGAGCATATGATTTTTATGATATATTACTAAGATCTCCTTGGTTTATTTAACCCAATATTTTAAGTATTTTGTTTAACACTTTTGCATTGATATTCATAAAAGAAATTGGTCTAGAGTTTTGTTTCTCCAGTTTTAGCTCTCTGGTTTAGGCATCAAAAACATATTTGCATCATAAAATGAATTTGATAGGACTCTTTCTTTATCTATTTTTTTCAAATGGTTTATATTGTATTGGGATTAATTGTTCCTTAAATGTTTGGTAGTATTCCCTTGTAAATCTCTCTGTTACTAGGGTTTTTTCTTAGCCTTTGTTGAAGGCTTGTTCAATTTGTTTTTCTAAGATAAGGTTATTTAAGTATTCTATTTCCTTTTTTTTTTATTTTGTGATTATATGTAAAGTTTAAGTCTGTAATAGTAATGGAATTTAAAGATCCCCCTGTATTGGCTTGGTTTTTGGGTTGAGTGTTGAAATCCAGAGCTTGTGAATCCCACTTGTTGGATGGACTTCTTGATGTGAAAAGAGAGGGCTGAACTGAGAGGAGCTGGTGCCATGGATTTAAAGAGAAGACCCAAGCAGAGAGAAAGCCCAAGCAGAGAGCAGCAGAAGAACTTTTGGAGCAGCATCGTAGGGGGGGGGAGAGAGAGACAGAGACAGAGAGATAGAGACAGAGACAGAGAGAGGGAGAGAGAGAGAAAGAGAGAGAGAGAGACAGAGAGAGACAGAGAGAGAGAGAGACAGAGAGACAGAGAGAGAGACAGAGAGACAGAGACAGAGAGAGGGAGAGAGAGAGACAGAGAGAGAGAGAGACAGAAAGAGAGAGACAGAGAGAGAGAGACAGAGAGAGAGAGACAGAGAGAGAGAGAGAGAGAGAGAGAGAGAGAGAGAGAGAGAGAGAGACAGAGAGACAGAGAGACAGAGAGACAGAGAGACAGAGAGAGGATTGCTGAGGGCCACTTCAAGCTGCCCAGGACTTTTGAGAGCTGCCACCTGGGGCTGTCAAGGACAGGGGAGACATGGCAGTGATGCCAGCATTTTGTCTGTTTTGATGTTGTTTTGCCAGATTCGTCGGCTGGTGAAGGACAGGGCTGTTGTTGTGGAGGTCCTGGAGCCTTGCTGTTGGTTCAGAAGCCCTGAAGAAGGATTTTTTTTTGTTGCATATTTACAGAAATCCTGGAAGAGGGACTTGCTGATATTTTCAGGGGTCCTGAGACTGTTCTGCAGGCCAAGAGTGAATTGATGAGGACACTAGCAATGTATATGGTGGCTTTGTTAAGCTTTGTCTCCTCAGGAACAGAGATTGCTGAGAACTTGCCTTGGTTCAAGATGAAAAAAAGACTTCTCTTTGGGTACTAAATGCTGTGATGATATCTTCACCTTGCTGTAGCTCAGGGGTAGATGGCCTTTGTGTTCTCCACTGACCCTTTTGAGAAGGTACTTGGCATTAACTGATGATAATTGTAATTCAGTTGTGATCCAGGCATGGGAAGCTTGACTTTTTTGTGCTCTGTGGTTGACTAAATGAATATACTTTGTTTATGATTGGAAACTAATCTCCATTTGAGAAGAGAGACTTTTTGATTGACTAAATGAATGTACTCTCAGGGGTGGAGTAGTTCTTGGAAATCATTGAATCACTCTTGGTGAATGTTGTATTTTGGTTTTCTCTGTTCTGTGACTGTTTTGGCTTAATTTTTTGCTTAGTAAAATGGACAGTTACTATGCTGGCATTCTGAACCTTGGAAGTTGCCTTTGCTTGGCATTAAAAAGTCCTCTAATAATATTGTTTGAGTACTTACTTTTTTCTTTTTAACATTAATTAAGTACTATTTACTAATATTGTTTTACTATTCATTTAAATTTTGCTTTAAGAAGTTAGACACTATGCCACTCAGTGCATATATGATTAGTACTGATTTTCTTCATTGTCTGTCGTGCTTTTTAGCAATGTGTATTCAATTTCTGTAATTTATATTTTTGCAAACCTTCATTAATTTCACTTATATCATGAGTTTTTCTGGTATATAACTGGAAAAATAATCCTCTTTAATTTTGTCTTCATTTGGTGATGCGTTCATATTTTTCATTTTTGATGCTCAAAATTTGATTTTCAAATTTTCAAAGAATTTCAAAGAAATTCTTTCTTAAAAATCTAATTAACTGATGGTTTATTCATTTTGTTGATTTCTCTCACTAAAACCATCTCCTAGTTATATTTATTAGTTCATTTTTAAACTTTTATTAATTTTTATTAATTTTCCCTTTGATTTTTCAGGATTTCCATTTTAGTGTTTTAGCAGTTTATATTTTTCTTTTTTCTAGTTCTTTTTATTTGTATGCCCAACTCATCAATCTACCATTTCTCTCTCTCTCTCTCTCTCTCTCTCTCTCTCTCTCTCTCTCTCTCTCTCTCTCTCTCTCTCTCTCTCTCTCTCTCTCTCTCTCCTGTTTTTCCCTAACATCTGTTTTGCTTCTGACCATAACCTTCTTTTATCTGACATCCCTTTGATGACCCCCTCTTTTTTTTTTCTCTCATCCTCTTTCCCTATTACTTTCCTGTTTGGTAAGATATATTTCTATTGCCATTTGAATATCTCCCTATATATTTTCCCTATTTGAACTATATTAAATGTAGGGAAAGAAAGATGACTATTATTGAACTACATTAAATGTAGGGAAAGAAAGATTCCTATTATTGTTTGAGTATGTGCAGTGAATCCTCAACTTTCACATTGCTAACATTCCTAGAAAGCTGCATGAAACTAAAAAGCAAACAAATGGGAATATTTATACATTGAAACTTTTGGAAATAAGGGGATTAATAACCTGGGATCACCAAACTAATCATTCACCAGAGATTGCTGAAAATACTCTTTTCTGCAAACAATTCTTTTTTTTTTTTCCTTTTGGAGGGCAATTGGGGTTAAGTGACTTGCCCAAAGTCACACGGCTAGTAAGTGTGTCAAGTGTCTGAGGCCAAATTTGAACTCAGGTCCTCCTGACTCCAGGGCCAGTGCTCTATTAAGTGTGCCACCTAGCCACCCCAAACAATTCTTTAGAGAAATAATTAATTCTGAGTATATACACTTTTCTTAATAGTATTGATGAAATAACCCATAAAATGCAGTACATATAATAAAATTTGTAATGTGCAAAACATTTTTTCTGCTTGTAATTCCCTAGAATTCTATGACTTTTGTGCTAATATTTAAATAAAGAAGCTACTGACTTCAGACAATATTCACTTTTCATAACACATGAAATCTAAAATACCATAAATATCATATTGCACATAAAAATTTAAAAACCAAAACATTTTTAACACAAATCTTACCTTCTACTGGATCAGATGGCTGTAACAGGGCATTGCATTGTAGACAATACTGCTCTAAACTCTTCTTTCTTGGTCACCCTCTGTAAACCAAGGGAGAAACTGCTGGGATTTTAGTCACTGCTATTGGTAGATTCTGTGTCTGGTGAGGTTTAAAAAAATCATCCCTGACACTCTGTCCTTTATGGATGTTGGATGGTGTTGGATATTGTGAAGGACATACTATCTAGAAATAATCTATCATGATGTCTGCTTTTTGTACCATTTGAAATCCTGAAGGGTCTTTGTGTATGCAGCAGAAGCAAGGAGTCATTTAACCTTGAGGCTTCAACTGATGATGGGGTGGGCAACCTTGATGTCTCTAATCAGCTGTTCAATTATGCCAAATCAATCTTCAAGCTTGGAAACTGTAAGTGGCAAAATACTTTTTTTCTCTACTGTGCATAGCCATGAATATGTGCAGTTGCCAACATGGAAGTAAAAAGCTACAAATAAAATGACATGAATGTTTGAAGTCACAAATGTTATACTCACATATGTTGAGGATAGACTATTTGTATATACACATAGACTTATATATGAATGTATATTTCCTTATGTGTACCAATTTGGATATGAATGAATGTCAAACATTTCAGCCCTCTCCAATTTCCCCCTGCAATGTATAAGCTCTTCTTTTTATGCCTCTTTTACATGTGATAATTTTCCATATTCTTCTTCTTCCTCTCCCTAATTCCCAGGGCATCTGTCTGTTTCATTTGTTTGCTTTTATATCATCCTAGAATAATTGACTCACTCAATACCCACCCTCTTTCTATATGCAATCCTTTTATTTCCCTAACAGTGATAAAGTACTTATAAGATATATAATATACACACACACATACATACATACATACATACATACATACATATAATCCTCCCATATATAAAGGTGTGCACCTACATGGTACAATGGATAGATTACTGTGCCTGAAGTTAGGAAGACTCATCTTCCTGAATTCAAAACTGGCCTGAGATGCTTACTAACTGTGTAACCTTGAGCAAATCATTTAAACCTGTTTGCCTTATTTCCTCTTCTGCAAAAAGAGCTGGAAAAGAAAATGACAAATCATTCCAGCATCTTTTGCCAAAAAAAATCCAAATGGGATCATGAAGAGTTGGATATGAGTGAAACAGCTAAGAAACAGCAACAACATGGACATTTTGAGGATTTTGTGATTATTGAGGATCTTGTGATTTCTCTTTCTTGTTTACATTTTTATGCTTCCCTTGAGGCTTGTATTTGAAAGTCATATTTTATATATTTATAAACTGGTCTTTATATATAAATATATAACTGGTCTTTCATCAAGAATGCCTTTAAGTCCTCTATTTCATCAAATATCTATTTTTTCCCTTGAAGGATTATACTCAGTTTTTATGAATAGGCGATTCTTGGTTGTAGTCCTAGCTCTTTTGCCTTCCATAACATCATATTCTAACCCCTTCAAGGTGATGGCTACTAAATCTTGTGTATGAACTTGAGTGTGGCTACATTGAGTTTGGGTGATTTCTTTTCAGTTGCTTGCAAGATTTTCTCTTTAACCTCAGAACTATGGTAATGATTGGCAGGTCTCTTTCAATTGCTATTTTACCCCATTTCAATGTTATTGTGGCAGTTTTCCTAGATAATTCCATCTAATATGACATCTGGGCTTTTTCTTTGATCATGGCTTCCGGGTAGCCCTGTATTTTTTAGATTATCACTCTCCCAGTATATTTTGAAGGTCAATTGTTTTTAGTATATTTTTTCTCCATTTTTTCATTTCTTTTTACTTTGTTTATTGTTTTGTGATGTTTCATGGAGTCATTAGCTTCTACCAGAGCAGTTCTAATATTTAAGGAATTATTTTCACCAGTCAATTTTTGTACTTCCCCCCCCCCATTTGGCCCACTTTCTTTTTTAAGGTGTTATAATCCAGTATTTTTGTGACTCTTTTGCTAAATTGTTTTCTTTTCACATCTTTCTTCCTTTGCTCTCATTTATATAAGTAATTTTTCCTCTAGCACTCTTATTTGATTTTGAAAATTATTTATTAATTCTTCCAGGAATTTTGTTGTAATTGTGTCCAATTCTCATTTTTCTTTGAGGTTTTCCTTGTAGTGGTTTTGATTTCATTTTCTGTGTTTATGTCTTTTTTTTTGGAGGGGAGAAGGCAGGGCAATTGGGGTTAAGTGACTTGCCCAAGGTCACATGGCTAGTAAATGTTAAGTGTCTGAAGCTGGATTTGAACTCAGGTCCTCCTGACTCCAGGGCTGGTGCCCTATTCACTGTGCCACCTAGCTGCCTCTCTGTGTTTATGTCTTAATGTTTCTGTGGTGACAACATAGTTGATTTTTATGGTTATATTCTTTTTTTGTTGTTGTTTGCTCATTTTTCCATGTTATTTCTTCATTTTGAACTTTATGTTAAAATTGGGCTCTGTTGCCAACATGGGTGGTGGTCAGGGAACAGTTTCAAGCTTTAGGCTTTTTTTTCCACTACCATTATCAATCTAGTTCTAGGAGTGTGAAATTTTTCAGTGTTTCCAAGGTTATATGATCTTGATGGTCACTGTTGTCTTGATCTGCACTCTGTTCTTTACCAAGAAAGAGCCCCTGATCTCTTGCAATTACAAGTGATACTGATGCTCAGGGCCCCTGATCCCTTGGGACTAGGAGTAGTACCACCTCTCAGGAGCCCTGCTCCCTTCATACCAGAAGATCCTATGGTCCCTTATCCCTTGTGACCAAAAGCAATAATTCCCTTCATTGGTCCAAGTTATTCTTGTCCAAAAGTATTCCTTTCCACCACTAAGCCATGACCCAGAAATGGTCATAGGCAGTAGATTTGCCAAACAGAATCTGGTACTGCATACAATGCCAGCACAGAAGTCTGCTATAATGATTTCCTTTTTGTTGTTGTTGTTCACTTCTAGCATCTTTTAAAAAATTATTTTTAGTGTATGGAATAAAATAAGTACTTCTATATCATAATACAATTCAATAAAGATTACACATGAAACTGCAAATCTATTATGCAAAAATTGCTATTCCTTTGAAATATAGATAAAATGTAAATTTCTTTTTTTTCTTCCCTCCCCCCACTCCCAGTCCTAGAGATGACTACTATTAGACACAAATAGGTGTATGGATGTGTGTGTGTGTGTGTATATATATATATATATATATATATTTCACTTTTCATTATTTCAGATATATTTCCATGTTTTTCCAAAATCCTTGAGCTCATCATTTATTATAGCAAAGTAGTATAACATTTGCCACATCCCTGTACTGTCTCTGACTTCAGAGCTTCCAAAGCTGCTGCTGCTTCTGTCACCACCTCCTAGTCTCACCTGATGTCACAACTATATGTCACAACTGATGTTTCAATTGGTATCACAATTATATTGAATCCTAGCCAGCTTCTACCTCTGTTTAACAAATTTCTCTCACCTCTGGTGTTTTCTTGGGCTGGAAGAATTTCCCACTCTGGCCTTTTAAATTTTTTTTTGTTTGATTTTGTATCTCCAGAAGTCTGTTTGAGGCATTATTTTAAAGGTTTTTGAAGGGGAATATTTGGAGGCTGCTCAGCTCAGTGCTTCCTTTATTCTGCCATCTTGGATCTACTTGAAAATTAAATTTAAAACAGCCCCTGACTCATAAGATCTTGTGGCCTAGGTCATGAGATAAGATGTCTACAAATTAATTCATTTATGAAGCTCTCACATATCTGGCCCATATATTCTCCTTTAGAGTAAATTTCCACCCACTAGTGTAATGATTTATATTTCAGATAATTTCTCTTCATAAAATGCTTCCTACTTGGATAATGTCATGTTGGATTCATCGTTCAATGGACTGGGACACTTTGAGAGTTACTTTTTTTTTGCCTTTTGGAGGGCAATTGGTGTTAAGTAACTTTCCCACGGTTACATGCCAAGATGTGTGTGTGTGTGTGTGTGTGTGTGTGTGTGTGTGTGTGTGTTGTGTCTGAGGCCAGAACCGAACGTGGGTCCTCCCAACTCCAGGGCCAACTAGCTTTACTAGTTACTTTTTCCAGGGCTTTACTCACTGTGCCAACTAGCCGCCCCAAGAGTTACTTTTTGAGTTGTGAAAATACTTACCAAGTGAATTTTCTTTTAACTTTGAAACTCCTGATATGGGTTTGAAAATTATTATAAGATCTTTTAATCAAAATCACAAAAATTTTTCTGACCAATTTTTCTGATGAAAGGATGATTCACTTCTGAGCTAATATTATACCTGAGAACATTTTTAAGCTAAGATTTCAATTAGAAGTCTCAGAAATTAGAAATCAATTAGAATTGATGAAAACTGTTTGAAAGACTATATATACATATAATCTATAAACACATATGTATATAGTTTAATTTAGATGGTATATGTTAATTATTAGCAGAATTTGATCTGCATCCAGAATTAGAGATTGCACTAGAAATTTGCCCTATCTAGGAAAACCTGAGAGGGGCTATTTGAAATTATCCTGAGTCTTTTGGGGGTAGTATGTAATTTTTAATCTTTTCCAGAGGATCAGAGTCACCAAGACGCCTTCCAAATGCTATGTGCCAGATTCTCTGTTAAGTACTAAGGATAAAGTTAATAAAAATAAAGATAGTTCTTGACCTCAAGAAATTTATAGTCTAATGAGAGAGACAACAGGAGACAGGAAAATTAGAGACAGAGTGGGGATGGGTAAAGAAATCAGAGAGTGTTTTGTTTTGTGGAGTTAAAACCAGACAGAGAAGTAGGTGCAAAATGAGATGAGTTCACCTAGATGAATATTACTGGGTGGTCTGATGTCCTGTTGCCTGACCTATTTTATGAAATTATTTAACTGTAGCTTAGGACCCAAACCAAATTCTATTATGTTCAAATAGACATTCCAAACTCTCTCTTTTGTCCCCAAATATGCATATTATTCATACATATGTGAGTGTGCATGTGTGAGTATGTGTAAACTTCATTTCATAGGACCATGGATGTCCTATGACCTCAGAGACACCAATTCTATACCTTGCATGGTTTTTACCTCTACTTTTGCTCATTCCATTCCCTAACCTAGAATGTAACCTCTCTCTTCAAACTCCCATACATATATCTTTTAGAAGCCAAATTAAATCCTCCCTTTTCTTGGAAATTTTCTCTTAATGTAAAACAGTAGAGTACAATTTTTCATGTGTTATTTTGTAATACAGTTAACTGTGTTCCATATCTCTTTCATTACATTGTAAACTCTAGGAGAGTAGGGAGCAATCCTTTTATGTTCTTAAAAATTATCTAAGCTTTTTTATTAAAATTTTTGTCATTCATTTTTAAAATCTTTTTTATCTTTGGCACTTAGTACATAATATTATCTAGCCCATAATAGGTACTTAATAAATGCCTATTTATTGGCTCTGTAATCCAGAATATAGATAAAGAATAAAGTTTTGTTACATCGAATTTTGACATGAATGAGAAGAAACAAAGGTGAAAATTCTGTGTACTAATGAGTTTCATATCAACTGAATGTTTAGGACTATTCTGCATTGTTGCATTTTGGAACCATCTCATCTTTCTAGAAAAATGACTTGATGGAGCAAAACATAGATATCAGGAATCCTCATTTCCATCTCTCACTCTGGTTCACTCATTCACTCTGTGTCCTTGGATAAGTGACTTTGTACCAACTTTCCAAGGCCATTTCAGTGTGATTCATTTAAGGTTTTATGTGTAGAAAACACTGACTACAGTTGCATTTCACAAGAGTAGTGTCACAACCCCAGAATGTCAGGCACAAGTCAATTACACTTGAATTTCCATATAACTGTTGTCTGAATGCATTTCAACTATATACTAAATGAGGGAGGATACCTTTTGAAAATGTGGCACTTAGCCTTTTGTTGCCTCCTTTCCCCAACATGGAAAAGGTACTTAGAAATTCTCAGATGAAAGGCCCTAGAGAAGTGCAAAGAATAATAAGCATTCCTATATTTAGAAAGCTGTTGAAGATGAATTATAAATATATGTGTTAGGCAGGATGGTTCATCTGAATTTCTGGGTCTTTCTTTCACTCCTGTCTTTCTGCTTCCCTCAGAAATCATGATGCTAGTTGCTCTACCACCAAGCTAAAAATTATAGGGGAGGCAGAAGAATAGGCAGAGGGAACCTTGTGATGATAGGATAAGCACTCTCATCTTTTTGAGAATTTGGGGGAATAGACCACAAATCAGAAAGTATGGGAGGTTCTTTCACAGCAACTTCTCCAACAAAGTATACTCATCAGCTTGTCTTAGATGGCTGCCTATATTTTGGAATAGACATATTTCTTCAAGTATATATAACAACTATATATAAATATTCATAATATAATTATATAATGTATAAACATAGTAACTATATATGAAATATTCACAGCAATTGCCATAGATTCAATAGGTACAAATAACAACAGCCCTTTAAGAACAATTTTATTGAACTTTTTGTTTTTCATAGCAATCATTTCCCTGTAAAAACTTCACCCTCCTCCTCCATTAAACCATTCCTCATATGAAAGAAAAAGAAGCAAGCAAAATGGCCCAGTAAAGCAAGGAAGATTATAAAACATCTTATAATTATTGTTCTGTATTCTTCTCCAAGGAGGAGAGGAAAGTGTTACATCAACTGTTCTCTGGTACCAAAATTTGTTATTGCATGTAATCTGAGTCTGGCTGCTTTTGAGTATCACTTTTATTGGTATTATTATAGCTGTGCCTATTATTCCTCTGGTTTTGTTTCCTTGACTCTGCATCGGGTTATATATGCTTGTCCATGTTTTTTTGAGTTTCTCCTATTCATACTTTCTCGAAGTATGATAACATTCCATTATGTTCATATAGCTTAATTTGTTTAGTCATTCTCCAGCTATTGAGAACTATCTTGTTTTTACATTTTTGCTACAACCAATAAGCACTGCTATACATGTTTGTGTGGATATGTACATGTATATATACATACATACACAATAGAATTTCATATACATATATGAATGTAGGTATACATGATGAAAAATATTATGGGCAGTTTAATGGACTTCATTTTAAAATTTCCATTACCCACCCCACCCCTCCAGAAGAAATGGATCATTTCATGTTCATGTGTCTGTCTCCCTATAGCCCTAGTAACATAAATAATTTCCATCTTTTATCACTTTGGTGATCTTTTTTCAAGATGAATGGAATCTCAGAGTAATCTCTTTGCATTCCTCTATTATTAGTGATTTTGAGTGCCTGTCATTTTGTGGTTAGTGGTAGAAGTGGTTGTAGCATTTTGTATAGTTGTTGATCATTTGCATTCATTTGAAAATCTTGCTATCAGGAAGACTTAGGGTTGAGTTTTCCTTCTTATATACTGGTTGTGTGACTGGGAAAATCACTTAGTCTCTCAGTGCCTCCAGGGAACTTTCTACAAAAATATATTTCAGAGCAGGTACCTAGGGGAAGAGGGCAATTCTTCACTTTGTACATCTATACAATCATTTAGTTATGACTCAGATCTTATATATTTGTGTCAATTCTCTATCTTGGATATCACATTTTTATCAGAGAAATTTGATGCAAGGTTGTTGGTTTTTTTTTACCCCACTCAAAACCTCCCCCCACAAACTTATAAATGTGTTGTGTTGGTTTTCTTTAAACAAGGCTTTATTATTTTTCCAATATTGACTAACTCTTCTTTATAGATCAGGGATTCTTAACCTGTGGTCCATGAACTTAAAAAAAATATTTTGGTAACTGTTTATGAACAACTGATTTTCTTTGGAGTGCCATGCATTTTATTTTATGCATTTAAAAATACTATTCTGAGAAACAATCCATAGCCTTCACCAGGCTTCCAAAGGGATCCATGACATGTAGAAAAGTTTAAGGACTCTTGTTCTTTTTTGTTGTTATTGTTAGTTTTGTGGAAGTAGTTGGGGTAAAGTGAATTGCCAGGGTCAAATAGTTTTTTAGTGTCTGAGGCTGAATTTGAATTCAGGTTCTCCTGACTTGCTCAATCCACTGCACCACTTAACTGCCCCAGGACACCTGTTCTAAATACTCTCTGATACTTGGATATTTGTGGCATTGCTATCTAATGATTCTCTTCTTACCTGATTGACCAATCCGTCTTATTCCCTTTAATAGGTTCCATATCCATCCCCCAGCCCCTATGAATGGATATATTTTAAGGCTCTGTTCTGCACTATCTTTTTAATCTATGATAAATTTGATGATCTTGCCAACCACAATTCAATTCAGCTATACTTCTTTGAAGATGAGTACCAAGTTAACACATACAGTTTGCAGTGCTTTCCTGAGCTCTGATACCACTTCTCAACTGTTTGATATCTCCAGGAGAGTTGTATGTGCATATTACATATACTTAGACTTTCAATTGGAGAATGATTCTTTTTTTTTCATCTTCTAAGTTACTTATTCTTCTTGGAAATGACTTGGAAATTAATTGGATATGGAAGATGAAAGAAAATAATAAATTAATGATGACTTCTACACTGCAAAAATGAATAAATGGAAAAGTGTTATTGTCCTTGATAGACATAGGGAAATTAATGGAAGGGCTAAGTTTAGGAGAAAAGATGATAAATTTCTTTCTGGAGTCATTATTGGTAGATGGGACATTTGTTTTTATGGTGCATAAACTTATCACATCAGTTTTAAGAGTATTTACAATAATGCACAAGAATCTTTTCAGTTGTAGAATGTGAGCACCTTGAGGATAGGGACTATGCTTTTATTTAGTTTTAGTATTCCCAAGGCCTACCACAATGCCTGGCATATATTAAACACTTAATAAATGCTTGTTATATTGTATTTCCTAAAAGACAAAAAACCCTCTCTAAAAAAAGTAAAATGCAATAGAATCAAATAGAATATGTATTTTGTGACACAATCAAGATCTCTGCAGAATTTGTCATATCACAAATGCTCTACATTTGTATTGTCATGTACATGTCCAGATGAAGGCATTGAAGTAATTTGGCAGAAGAATTTCAAAATTTAGTTAAGAAAACCTGGTTGCTCTCATTCTGATTTGCCTTATGATTTTCATTTAAATATAATTGATGTAGTATTCAGGATTAAAATACAAGAAAAATTAGAGGACTGTGACTCCCTATACTACTATAAGACCTAAGGATAAGAAAAACAACTACTGCCATGCATGTATAATGTGTGTGTCCTGATGTTCTTCTGAAATAACTGTGTAATAAATCCATAAAGTAAAGCCATTTTAGAGGAATACTATATAGTATCATTAAGTGATTGAATTCTCTTCTAGAAAACATGGAAGTAAAGTTCAAGTATCCTGGGAGAAATTTATATCACAAAAAAACAAAGATGTACAGTTTCTTAGCTGTAAATGCAGAATGCACATTATCCATAGTTGGTCCAATTATAAAATTGATCCTTGAAAGCCCAAAAAACTAATTTTCCTAAATTATAAATTGTCTCTATGTGTTAATGATAGCTAAGTTGGAATATGTTATATCTTTACATCAATTCCAGAAAGAGTCTTCATTATAATTTTTAGAGTGTGAAAGTCTAACTTATTATTAACTACTTTCAAAAGACTACCTGTCTTTTAAAATCTTATGAAGAGTTTCTTCTTATATTTGAAAAGAAATTATAAGGAGTTAAAGTGTTCCTAAAGGAAATGGTCAGTAGTTACACAAAAATTATCAGTGTTCTTTTAAAAATATTATCCTCTTAATGTAATGAGCTTGGTTCTTAGTTTCATTTTTCAAATCTTATCATTACTAGCCATAGGACTAAGTGCCTTTTAAAAATAGATAGCTGAAGCAAATGGATTCTGGAGTACCTCAAACTCTAAATACTGTTCAATCTGTCCAACAGCATTTATGATCCATACTAAAATGATGAAATTAAGTAGTCAAGCTTCTATGAAAAAAGGGAACAAAATAATTGGAACTAAAATTTTAGCATTTCAATTTGTTTATTTAAACATATTTCTGATTTTACTCACTTCCTTTTCCAAGATTTTCCATGTGGAAATGAATGCCTTCTAGATTAGAAACTAATCCTTACTCAAGATAAATGGGTTCTTTACAGTCATATTTTAATAGACCAGATATACCATACAAATCTTGAATTCCCCAAAGATTCTTCACAGTGCACCATTACTATTGTGCCCAGAAAAGGGGTAAAAATGTCAATCATTTTAGGCAATTTAATTTAGAATACAACTCACCCCTAACTAAGGGGATATTTCTCTCACTCACACATTGTATAATTTAATGATGAAAAATATAACAAATCCAATGCTACAACTGAAAATTATTCATTTGATGATGATGATGATGATGATGGGTAGTTTGTTTTACATAACCTTTTACAGGTTCCAAAATGCTATCAAATGACTCTTTTGTGAAACAGCCTGTGCTATATGCTGGGGAAGATGTAAAGATATATACAAGAACCCAGGCCTTACCCTTAAAAGAGTTCAGAATTGCATTCCTATGCAGAGGTGGGTTTGCAGAAATTAGTATGAAACCTTCAATATATTGTTAAGTTATTTTTCATGTACTGATTTATTTTTGCTATTTTTACTGCTTTTCTATAAACAAATGTTTGTTGTAATAAGGGATGGCTCTGTGGGAATAGGGAGGGAAAGAACAGTGTGTATATGTATGTGTATGTAATATATATCACATTTATTTATATTTTTCATTTCCACTTAGAAACAGAAATATCTTTTGGGATAACATCTACTATATTAGCATTTTCCCTGATATGTTGGGCTCATTACATGAAATATTGAACTCTCTTAGGAAATTATTAATGCAGGTACATCAAAATTAAACAAGAAATATCATTTCAATGGGACACCTGGTCAACTAAAATTGGATTGCTTATGATAAGCATTTACAAAAAAAAATCACTGTGAAGATAATTAAAATTTATGAGCCAAACAAACATTGAAGATGATGAAGAGGTAGAAAATTCTATGAAGAGACCAGTATGAGCCTTCAAAGAAATGGGCTAATTTTAGAATTGGAAAGGAACTCAGTAATCACCTATTATCTTAATTAGTATGTTTGCTAATTCTCAAAGATTTTTCTAAGTCACCATATCTTCAGCAAATAGGGATGAATTTTTCTCCTTTTTATCTATCTTTATGAATTTAATTTATTTTTCTTGTCTTCTTGCCACTGCTACCATTTTCAGAACTATCACAAAAAATAGTTGGCAGAGAACATCCTTGCTTAATCTTGTATCTATCTCATTCTCTGCCATCCCCTTTACCTCTTACCTTCAATATCAGAATCTTTCCCCATGTGCCTTGTCTTTTCATTATGTGGCCAAAGTACTTAGAATTTTAGTATTTGACCTTGCAGTGAATAACCTGAATAAATGTTTATTATCTATGGACCAATAATATTAATGAATATTGATTTAAATTATAAACAACATTCTATCAAACTGACTACAGAAAATTATCCAAGAAATTATTCATTATGACCACATTGGATTTACACCAGGGATAGAAGGATGGTTCAACATTAGGAAAATAATCAATATAACACTATTGAAAAAAAACAATACAACATGAATATCTCAACAGTGTGAGGATATTTTTTAAACAAAGTACAATTATTTATGTTTAAAAAAACCTATGGAGTGCTGGCATAGAGGACCATTTTTTAAAAATTCAAAAAACTTTACATATAAAAGAAGAATAAGCATCACATACACATTAAGTGGGTTTACACTAGAATCTTTTACCAACAAATAAGTATAGGATAGAAGAGCCTGGTGTGTGATGGTCCATGGTTTCAAAAAGAGTTGGACATGACTAAATGACTGAACAAGAGTTCCAGGCACTGTGTTAAGTTCTGGGGATGGTAATATGAAAATGAAAGATAGTTCTGACCCTTGCAGAGATTACAATCAAATGAATGGAAACAATATACAAAGAAAAGTTGAAAAAAATCTATGATTTATCCTTCCCTGCTCTAAATATTAGTAATATATTTGTCTTACAAAAGCAGCTTGAAGAGTATTTTCTTAACCAACTTTTGAGACTAACTCCTATAGTTATTGTTCTTTTTTTTTTTTTAAAGCAATCGGGGTTAAGTAACTTGATCAAGGTTACATGGCCAGTTATTTCTGGGTGTGGTGCTGAGTATCTGAGCCCGGATTTGATCCAGGTCATCCCGACACTGGAGCTGGTGCTCTTACTCGCTGAGCCAGCTGGCCGCCCCTAAGCAATTGGGGTTAAGTAACTTGCTCAAGGTTACATGGCCAGGTGTTTCTGGGTGGGTGCTAAGTGTCTGAGCCCGGGATTCGATCTCCAGGTCTTCTCAACACTGGAGCCAGCGCTCTTACTCGCTGTGCTACCTGGCCACCCCAAAATTAAACACAAGATTTTGCTACACATTTCTTTTTTTTTCCCTCTTTTTTTTTGGAGGGCAATTGGGGTTAAGTGGGTTGCCCAAGGTCACATGGCTAGTTTTTGTGTTAAGTGTCTGAGTCCACATTTGAACTCAGGTCCTCCTGACTCCAGGGCCGTTGCTCTATTCACTGCACCACCTAGCCACCCTAGTTATTGTTCTTAAATAGTATGATAGAATTCTCCTGTGAATCCATTTACTTTAAAAGTTATGAGTCTTAGATTCATGTTTTCTTTCATTTGTCTCCAATAGTTTTTTTTCCTAAATCAAAATCCCCCCTTTTTATAAATGCAGCAATGTTTCTTTTTAGTGATTTTGAAAGTCATTATTTATCTTCTATTTATGTCTTTAAAAATTTTTTGTTATTGGATTCATGACTTTACCTAGTATGTCTTTGGTTTTGTATTCTATTCACCTTGGAATTAAAGTTTCTAAGGAAGCTATTTTGGGCCCTTCTAAACAGTTTTTGTATTATTATTTTTATAGATCTTGTCTCCTTGACTCCTTTTCTGTTTTGCTCTACTCTGAGCAATAACAATTGCTAAAGATGACAGAGAAAATATGTTTCCATGGTTGGAAGTTTCCTAAGTCCTTGATTTGCAACTCATTACTATCCTTTGTGCTTTTCTTGGTCATTTCTTCCCCCCCCCCCAATTTGCTTCAAAATTTCTTCCCTCACTCAATGTTTTCCTGGTTTTCAAGGTTTCAGCTGACCACAGGAGCTCTGATGGCCCTTCTCCTGAGGTAGGAAGAATTTTCTCTCCAAGCACCAAATTCCTATAGATTTTACCCATTCTAAGGTCTGTATCTCTGTTTCTAAAACATCTCTCTTCTTCCATTAGAAGATACATCAAAAGTACCTTCTTTGATAATGGAAACAAGGTTTTCCCTTTTATTTTCCCCTTTAAACTCCTTCTTACCTCCTTGATCATTCTTCTGCATACATTGTTCTTCTTGAAAGACTACAGGACTTATTTCCTGTTCATGTTAGACTTGTACTTGATTAAGTTACATCACATATTTCCCTCAATCTTCCTCTTCCCCTATCTTCTTTTATGTGTTCTCTCATTCTTTAATTTGGTCCCACCCTCTGACAAATTCACACATTTATGTGGTATTGTGAGGTTTAATCTATGTATGTAAAGTTAATGGGAGCTGAAGATCTTCCCTGCCCATTAATAGGCCTCATGTGGAGCCCAAGAGAAGCTTGATTAGGAGAGGTTTGTTTTCCAGGAAAGCCCACACCTTTTATTTCTTTGTAATTAGGCAGTGGGTTGCAAGAGTTGTGATGCCCTCTGATCCTGAAGAAGTGTGTATATACTCTGAGGGGCTTTATGGCTTACTTTGGGAAGAGTGTTGGAGTGATGTAGATGAGACTCTGGGTAGCCATTAAGGAGCCCCCCTGCTTTGAAACCCCAGATGTTGGTACTTCTCTCTCTGGTAACTATATGTGTATATAATGGTCAGACCATTGGATCTGTCTGTTGTTCTGTGATATATGTTTTATTTGGTCAGACAGTTAGAAGCCCTGTCTCTTGGTCTTTATGCTATTATTTCTGCTTGTAATTTTTCTCTGTATTTTCTCTTAAGTTCAGGTTGCTGCTGTTTTGCCCTAAGTTAAGTAAATGATATATATGTTTGATTAAGGTAAGATTGTTAGCCATTTTTGAGTTGTTTTCTTTTAGAAAACAGATCAAAGAACTTGTGCTAGCAGCCATCCTGGGTATGCTAGGGTGCTTGCTGTTACAATGTGTCAAGTGTTTATCTTTATCATCTCTTTTTCTTAAATCCTACTTTCACCTTTCTATCTTTGTTTCCCTTTAGAAAGATAGCTCTTTTTCTTATTTTGTTCTTATTTTCAAGAGTGATACATTTGTTTACTTTTCTATGTATATCTATTTTCTATGGTGTTCGAAAAGAAAATTATTTAATTCTGGTTTTCTCTTTAAGAATGTCATCTCTTTATTTTTTAAAAAAAGTTAAACATCCATATTTTTTCATTAATGGTTAGGGTTAAATTTGCAAATATATGTCACCATCTGTCAGGCTTTAAATATTTTTGCTTTTTTGTACACATGATCATATTTTTTCCTGTTGTATATGATGAGTGCAGAATAATTTTGTGTTATTTCAATTTCCTTGCCTTTATATTTGACAGTTTTTCTTCTATTCACTTGTAGAATTTGTTTACTGCCATTATAATTGGAAAATTTAAACACTATGTGATTTGGAGTTTGTAGCATAGTTTGTTGTTTGTTTGTTTTCTGGAGAAAAAACCCAGTTTTTCAACTGCTCCTTTGCTGTCTGTGTACAGAAGTCTGGACAGTTATGTTATTCTTTCAGTATGGTGTTACTTTTTTTTTGCTTTATATTCTTCTGGAAGAGCTATAATCCTTAAATTATATCTATGTATCTTGACTTTGTCAACCTGATTAGAAATGGTACTTAACCTGAGGTTGGCTAGAGCTGAACAAAGCAGGCTAGAGACAGGAAAATCAAGAATCAAACAGAAATCTGATTTCACTGTGAGGAAAACTGCTTGCAAGCAAGGACATATGTGCCAGAGGCCTACTCCTAGTGGGGAGAGGGGAGGCTGCTTTACTGTGGAAAGATCTCAGTACTTATACATACTAATGGCTATACAGCAAGCTACAGACCTGACAATAAGGGGTAAGAGCAACAATGTGACAAGTTTGATTCATAGAAGGACTTCATGACTAGAATATGAATACTGCAGATACTTGTTCAAGCTCAGAAACAATGCTGATGTGAAACAGTTCTGGGATTTTGCTATGGCTGAGATCATCTAGAAGGTAAACACAAAGGATTGTTGTTATGCCAAGCCCAGGGAACAATTTGCTTCCTGGGTCTTAGCTCTGGAAAACAGGGTATCTCCTAATATCTTGACATTTCTCCCTCTTGGCGAAAGGGAATGGGTCTGAAGAAATCCTTACCCTTAAAACTAATAAAGGTGAGGTAGGTATAATCCAACATGACATGGGAGGCCTGTTTGGCCAAGACAACATGCCCAAGAAGTTAGTTCCTTGATGGAACCTACTGGGGAATTATGTCCTAGGTATCATTGCTAACTATTGTGTGTATGCAAGCAGAAAAGAGAGAGGGTCCAAGAAAGTGGGAAAATGCCTAAACATGCTTGAATTCGGACCTTGGTGGTTGGGCACATAACAAAAGGGAAGTGGAAAAGAAGACACCTAGGACAGTATAATCAGTCTTTATCCAGAATCCTGGGACAGCTGTCTCATCTGGATGTCAGCTCCTTCTAGGTCCATGCAGATGAATCTTGAGGTCTGGAGGATTGGATCATCCACTCAGAAGCAGGGACTTCTTCAGATGATCCAGGAATCCTTACCCCCAAATTTGGCAGCTGTGGGAGTAGGCAGAAGGACCTGGCAGGGACCCATAAAAATTTTTTTGTACTAATCTTTGAATCTGAGTTTCTGTTCAGCATAACATAAGTCCCTAGTTAAGAGTCTAAACAGTACATAATGATGATCCAATTTCACAGAACTAGATCTAGCCACATAGGGCTAGGTTCAAACAATACAATAAATTTTTTTTCATGATTTCCATAATTGCATAATTACATTAAGTCAGGTACAGGTCAAACTACTAAGAACTCTCACAATAAACTTGTTCTGAGAAGGGAGATTTACATGTTACTAAGATAACCAAGAAAACTTAAACATAAACATCTTGAAACAAAAGATGAAAACAATGCAAGATTTATCACCAATTTTAATTAACATCAAGTCTCCTTGCATACTAGTAATCCATTCTCAGCATCCATTTAATCAGTACAATTTGAGTCCCAGATGTCTCATGTCTCTGACATAATTTTGTCCCTAGCTATCTTTTCTTGGACAATAGACTTTATTCTCAGAAAGGCTTTAAAGGTGGTTCTACCTCTCTGCTTTCAAATCTAAGGTTCCTAGGCAATTCTGCTAGTAACAAGACATACTACAATTTAGTACAATCACTTAGGTTCCACTATCTTGAAACACTAGAGATTTTAGTTTATATAAAATTTGCTATTTCTATCCTTACCTAAATCCTGTACCGGATATAAGAATCTTTAAAAAAAAATTGTTACTGTCCAATTTTTTAGCCAGTACCAGATAGTTTTGATAATTATTGTTTTATAATATGTATTAAAATCTGAAACTGCTAAACTTCCTCCCTTTATAATTTTTATTAGTTCCCTTGATACTCTTGACTTTTTCTCCTTCATTTTTATTTTATTGGGCTTACCTTCCCATGAATAATTTGTATTTCTCTAATCATTTAAATCTAATATAGTTCCTAGGTCCTAGGTTTAGTTGGGCAAATGGTATTTCATACTGTCCAGCATTATTTTAAATGGGCTGTCTCTTACTATCTCTTCTTGCAGAGCCTTGCATCATATTGTCTACAAAAAGAGATCGTTTAATTTCCTCATTCCCTATTTTCATTCCTTTTATTTCTTATTCTTCTCTTAATGCTAGGATTTCCAACACAGTATTGAATAATATTGGTGACAGTATGCATCCTTATTTCATACCTGATCTTACTAAGAAGGCTTCTAGTTTATTCCCATTACAAATAATATTTGCTGATGGTTTTAGATAAACATGCTTTTCATCAGTGTAATGAAAAACTTATTTGTACCTATATTTTTAAAATGTTTTTCATGATGATGAGTGCTATGATTAATTATATTAATACTTTTCCTTATGTCAAACCACCCTATATTCCTGGCATAAATCCCACTCGGTTAGAATGTATAATATTTGTAATATATTGTAATCTTTTAGCTATATTTTATTTAGGATTTTTGATTCCATATTTATTAATGAAATTGGTCTATAATTTTCTTGTCACTGTTTTTACTGTTTCTGGTTTTAGTAACATATTTGTTTCATAAAAGAAGTTTGGTAGGACCCCTTCTTTGCCTATTATTCCAAATAACTTATTTAATATTGGAATTATTTGCTCTTTAAATGTTTGATAGAATTCACTTGTAAATCTGCCTGGTCCTACAGCTTTTTCTAAGGAAACTAATTTATGGCCTATTTTCTGCCTTGTAAAATTATCAGACAGATACTTTAAGATAAATTTATTTTCCTTATCATTATCAATATGATTTATGTGTAAAATCCTAAATTAATAAATCTTTAATTCAATCTTGAATACTTATTATTAAAACATACTTACAGAATGAATTTCCATGGTAGATAAATTTGGAAGTGAATCATATATACCTATATATAGTTCTTAGATAAAACAGTCTAATCATGTTGCATTTCTCAGATTTTAGTATAATTACATTTAGCATTATATCTTCATCTTATTATCTTGTCTAATCATTTCCCTCTTTGGAGGACATAATCCATATATTATAGTTTGACAATAAATATAAATTAAAATTTTAAGATGTTCATAATTGAATCCTATTACAGTAACACAGAGATGTTCTAACAATCTATTATTTAATAGATTTAGTATTGTACTTGCAAAATTTTGATCACATATAAGTAAAAATTGGGACATAGTTATGACAATGTTGTATATCATAACAAAGAAAAGTTCCCTTAGACCTGTTGGATTCCAGGCATAATTCATATATGACAGCCAGTCACATAGTTACAGGATGTTAAAAGTAAGGTTCAGGATTAACCAGGTGGAAATTTTCCTTTTCAGAAATGAAATAGCACAATGGGGAAATAGAGTCAGGAGGAGCATTAATATCCCTTAGGCATTCCCCAAACCTTTCCCAGGCACAAACATCTACCTTTAGCAGTTCACAGACTATAGTACATGCCATTTTCTACTATTGGCTTCATGACAATTCAGACAACTATCCCTGTAATCAAAGCTCAGAACAAGAGTAAATTACAGATAATCACTGAATAAAAGAACAAAAATGATTATATTTTAACTAGCTGCGATTAATGATTATCAATATGAGAATCAATTTTGAATTTTTGATTGTACATAGATGGTAAATTTTTAAAAGTAAAAATAAAAAGAATTTGCAAATTTGAAGAAAAAACAAAAATGTGTCATTAAACACAAAGTTGACCTGACCTATTTGTTATTGCATCTGGAATTATCATTGGAAAATTATATTCTCTAACCATCTAAATTTTATCTCCTTGTATAGCTTAAATGCCTCATTGTCTCAAAGCAACTTAATTATTCATGATTAAATCTGTCAGTAACTTCTTATCCATTCCATTTGTTATTGTATCTTTCAGTATAAGATAGGATCTTAAAGTTGTTTTGAATAGTCTGAAACTCATCATGTTATAGAATTTGAAAAGAAATCTGGGATGACCTCTCAAGCATTTCATTATTCATATGAAGTCTGAAGAGGTTAAATGACTTCCACAAGACATACAGCTGCTTAATGGCTCAAAAAGACCTAGTTTAAGAGCTGTCATTTGGCCAAAACATTAAAGGAATCTAGGTAGAAGTGAGATGGAAGTATATCCTACTTTAAGGTAACTCTCAACTCCATTATTATGTCTCTCTAGGGTGCAACCATGAACCAGCATGATCAAGGTCAGAGTATTACAATTCCCTTCCAGCAAGCATTAGGTCTCAGTTTGAAAGATATTTTATTCATTCCTCTCCAGTTGTAAACTGGTACTCAAAGTGCTGATCTCTTAGGGGAAATATTCCATTAACCTGAAAATATTTCCTTTGTTTAGACTTTTTAAAGGCACTTCTTTTCCTTCAAATAAGTCAAGACATTTATCTATTATCAAAACAAAGGTAGTATAATTCTTTTCTATCAAATATTATTTTCCGAATTATGAGTTTCAATGTTTCCTTTTTCCAGCCTAATATGACTCATAACTTTTTTTTTGCCTTAGATTAAGATCAAGAATGGAAATCATTGGGGCGGTCAGGTAGCACAGCGAGTAAGAGCACCAGCCCGTGTCGGGATGACCTGGGGATCGAATCTGGGCTCAGACACTTAGCATCCACCCAGAAACACCTGACCATGTAACCTTGATCAAGTTACTTAACCCCAATTGCTTAAAAAAAAGAGAATGGAAATCATTTCCCCAAGAAATATAATTACATATATCATTAATCTTCTTTGTATTTTGTTAACTTCCATGATATTTCTGCACAATAAAAGTAGCTAACATTTAGGTTATCAAATTAAAACTTAAAACTTAGTGAGTTATGCAGTGAAAAATTATATCTGCCTTAAAGATGATGAACTAAGGTTGTCAGAGGTTTAAATAAAAGTACCCAGGGCACTAAGGTTGTACAATCCACACTTCTTCCCTCCTGAACTTTAGTTCATTCTATTATTGTCTTTAGGATCCTCCTGAGGTTTTCACTAACTTATTCTGCTTGCTTTTCCTCCCCCTCACTTTATTTAACTCTTGGCTTTTACCATCTATAAGTTGTACAGAGCATTTCAAAATGTAGATGGATTGAATTCTGGATAGACTCTAAATTTCTGTCTTAGACTTTGTGCTTATCATACCTATTTTTTTCTATCATAGCTTAAGTTCTGAGGGAAGATGACATCACCTCAAAGTTGAATCATGTACTGAATTCTAGCTGAAAAGGTGCTTCTACCTCCCTCATTTTATCAATGAGGTAACTGAAGACAAGGGATGTTACATGATTTCCTCAAGTTCATGTAGATAAGTATGGCAGAGCCAGATTCAAACCCAGTTCCTGTGACTCCAAATTTAGTACCCTTTCCACTGTCCCATACTGCTTCTGAATTTTGTCTCTGTGATCTCTGAGAGAAGGTTCCAAAACCCCATTCTGCTTCCTATACCCTCAGGTTTTCAATATCCATCAAGTTTCTGTCAGATCTCTTCATAATCAGGCTACTCCTTTAGACTAAGGTGGATATTATTGCCTACATCAAAAGCCTCAGGCCCTATAACTGTAAAAAAATAACTCCCTTCTCTTTGTTCTGTTAAGGATTTCATTTGCCAGCAGATACAGGTTGATCTTTAAATATCCTTTCAGAGTGTCTGAAACTCTTGATTCAATTGGAGTTCTGGTCCAGAAAAGTCTCACACTCTTATGCATTTATTTTTTTGAGAAAGGGAATATGCTGACTAGACTTTAGAATAGACAAAACTCAGATCTTCACAAGAGACAGTACATTTGTTGCTACAGTGCAAACTAATTATTTTTAAATGGCCAGCTCCTTCTGACTTACTGCCTTTGTCTCTTCACCTGTTTTGACATGGGCAGTACAAGTAACAGCATATCTAGGTGGCAGAGTGGATAGAGTGCAAGAGCCAGAGTCAGGAAGACCTGATTTCAATTCTGGTCTCGGACTCTTCCTAGACGTGTGACCTTGGGCAAGTACTTTAACCCCTTTTGTTTTTTCCTCACCTGTAAAATGAACTGGAGAAAGAAACGACAAAAAAGTCCAGTATCTTTTCAAAAAACAACAAATGACAAACAAAACCAAACCTAGATGGGGTCATCAAGAGTCAGACATGATTGAAATGACTAAACAACAACAACAATAATATAGGTATAATCATTCAGTCTGGCTTCTTCAAAATTTAGGCATTTTATCTCTTGACCTATCTGATACAGGTCAACAATGACTGCATCTTTAGCTGTATTGTTGAGAAACCACCATCTACACTGCTATTTTCAATGAATCTGACAAAACAAAGTCATTTGTAGCTTGTCAAGGGTGTATGACATCAGTGTTATTCCATGTCCTA
Source organism: Petaurus breviceps papuanus (assembly GCF_028583685.1). NCBI lineage: Eukaryota > Metazoa > Chordata > Mammalia > Diprotodontia > Petauridae > Petaurus > Petaurus breviceps. The sequence goes on along the minus strand of NW_027187295.1, from coordinate 4,091,771 downwards.
CCTTAGACAACAGATCAAAGGGCCACTTGCCTATGACAGTACCTCTTTATGACCTTGTTTGAAATGTGACAATTAAGTTCTTTTATATTCATAAGGCATAGGTAGCATGATGAAGTACATGGAAATCTGAGTTTAGATTGATGATAACCTCAGTTCAAATCCCATCTTTGACAAAAGTTTTTCACCCCAGACAGGATTCTGGGAAGATGTTGGAGTAGGTCAGAAAATTCCAAGCTCTCCTGATCCAATCATTCTGGAGAGCAATTTGATTCTATGCCCAAAGGGCTAAAATATGTGCATTCCCTTTGACCCAGCAATACCATTCTAGGGCTATATCCCAAAGAGATCATTAAAATGGGAAAAGAACCCACATGTACAAAAATATTTATAGCAACTCTTTTTGAGGTGGCCAAGAATTGGAAGTTTAGGGGATGCACTTCAACTGGGGAATGACTTAGCAAGTTGTGGTATATGAAAGTACTGGAATATTATTGTGCTATAATAAATGAACAGATTGACTTCAGAAAAACATGGAAAGACATATGAATTGATGCTGAGTAAAGTGAGCAGTACCAGGAGAACAATGTACACAGTAAGAACCAGTGTGTAATGACTGATTTTGATAGACTTCACCCTCCTGAGCAATGTGAGGACATAAAACAATTCTAGAGGATGCATGATGGAAAATGCCATTCACATCCAGAGAAAGAACTATGGAGTCAGAATTCAGAGTGAAGCAGACTACTTTCTTTTTTATTTTGTTATTTTTTTTTCTTTTCTCATGGTTTCTCCCACTCATATGCAATATGACTAATGTGAAAATATGGTTAATAGGAATTTATATGTTGAGCCTATATCAGATTGCATTCCCTCTTGGGGAGGGAGGGAGAAGAAAGAGGTAAAAGTTTTTTTTTATTAAGCAATCAGGATTAAGTAACTTGCTCAAGGTTACACAGCCAGTTATTTCTGGGTGTGGTGCTGAGTATCTGGGCCTGTATTTGATCCAGGTCATCCCAACACTGGAGCCGGTGCTTTTATTCACTGAGCCACCTGGCCCCCCCTAAGCAATTGGGGTTAAGTAACTTACTCAAGGTTACTCGGCCAGGTGTTTCTGGGTGGGTGCTAAGTGTCTGAGCCCAGGATAAGAGGTAAAAGTTTTAAACTTATGGAAGTGGATGTTGCAAACTATCAATAAATTAACTAATAAAAAAAAGAGAAAAAAATTCCAAGCACTCCAGATTTCTCCCACAAAGAAGATAAAATAACTCCTCAGGACAAACATACATTAGTAAAAAATTAATAAGGGTAGGGGCAGAAAAGTGGTCCTCCTGGGACAGCTAGAGAAGATCTGAAGAAATGTCCTAGGATAAAGTTTGGTACTTGTAAAGAATAAACACCTCCAGGCTATTTTCATTTAAACAACAATCAGCTGAGCCCTGGCATTAGCTGAGGTGGGAGGCAGCCTCCACAAAAGCCACTAGAACTTTTACCCCTGTGACAGTGAGTGGAGTTGGGTGTCCGAGCTGTGGAAGATTGAGGGAACCTGTGCTGACAAGGAATTCCAGACCCAGCTGTGCTGTAAAGACACAGCCCTGGGCAAGAAGGAACCAGAATGTGTCCAGTGAGTGTAGAAACAGTGGGACAGGGATACAGGGATTCCACTGGCTATGGGCACTTCCTGGAGACTGGAGGTCTTGGCTTCAGATACAGGCCAGAGGAGAGAAGTGAAGGATCTGAGGCCAGAGGTATGTACCATCCCCTGCACTCCAGGGTTAGAGGTGATTACATAAAATAAGCTGCTACAAATAAAAATATGTGGAAACAAAGGAGCAAGAATTAAATCATAGAAAATTCCTTTGGGAATAGAAAAGACTGGGATTCATCTTCAGAGAAGTATACTGAAGCAAAGAAACCCACTTCTATGCCAAAGAATAATGTCAAATGGTTATTTGCCCCAAAAGAATTCATACAAGAACTTTAAAAAGACTTTAAAAATAAAATGAGACTGAGAAAAAAAACTTAAAAAAAGAACTATCCAAGAAAAACTAGATTATGAAAAGAAAGTCAACCAATTAGAAAAGGAGATCCAGAATCCTAAGGAAGAGAATGAATACTTGAAAATCAGAATTGGGCAAGAGGAATCTAGTAAAGTCATTATATTGAGGTTTGTAGTTTAGGGATGCTCAAGACCCCAAAATACCAACATACTAGATGCTGCTAAATGAATTTGACTCAAGTCTTCTCTTAGTCAAAGTAAAACGAAGTTTATTAAAGAGTCACCATAATGGGTAGACTCTTAAGGAGCCTAAGTATTTATGATGCTTGTATTGAAAGTGGACCAGAACAACCTGATACAGAATGAGTCTGAGCTAGATTGAATCTCAGGCTCTTCATGGAAGCAAGATGGGTCTTACATACAGAAAGATTATGGGAGGGATCAAGGGGTGGTCTAGAGGAAAAGTTTTGAAAGGGTCTTGAGGAGGAATCTTAGGAGGATATTGATGGGACTGAGATCACACTCCAGGAACAAGATAAAGAACAGGAAAATAGTTGTCATCTACCTAGAGATGACAAAGGAAGGTTAGGCTAGTTTAAGGGTAACATATTTGGGTATAGATATTTGATAGGATGAAGGGTGGGAAGTAGTCGGACAATGGTGCTAGGCTAGGTTAAGAGTAACAGAGATTTGTGATAATGAATGGCTTATGGCCTCAGGCAAATGCCTCATCAAGTGGGAAGATTCCAGGAAAGTTCAAAGGGGTCCCCAGAGCCTGTACCCCATGAATAAGAGATCAGAAAATAATAAAACAAAATATAAAGAATAAAATAATAGAAGAGAATGTAAAACATCTCATGAACAAAAATGACTAATCTGAAGAACAGATTAAGAAGAGAAAACATAAGAATAATTGGACCACTTGAAAGCTGTGATAAAAAAAGAACCTTGATCCAATAATATAAAACAAAAATTAAAGAAAATTATGCTGAAACATTACAACAACAGGGGAAAGTATAAATAGAAAAAAAAATACACCAATCACCCCCTGAAAGACATTCTTTGAAAAAAACCTATAGGAATATCATAATCAAATTCTGAAACCCCCAGCTCAAGGACAAAATATTATGAGCAACAAGGAAAAAACCAACTTAAATATGGTGGTGCCAAAATTAGAATCACAGAAGACCCAGCAGTGGCAACACTAAAAGACTGCAGCTATATATTGAAAAACTATATATTGAAAGAATTGGGGTTCTGGCTGAAAATATCATACCCAGCAAAGGTAGGCATAATCCTGAATGAAAAATAATGGACATTTAAATACTTGTCAGACTTTTGGGATTTTGTCAAAAAATAAAACCAATTACAATGAACAAACCTGAACTTAATAGAAAATTTGACATACAAGAGTGTAAGCTAATGGGGATTTGAAGATCTTCCCTGCCCCTTGTACTTAGCACCTTGTTTCAAGACAATTACTTAGCACCTTATTTCAAGTTCATTAAGATCCAGAACTTGTGAATCCCATAGTTGAGGAAGTTGTTGATGTAACAGGAAGGGGTGTAACAGGAAGGAGCTAATACCATATATAAGGAAAAGCCCAAGCTAGAGAGCCAGAATTGCTGAGAGAGAAAGAACTGCTATGATACTGAGAACTTAAGATAACTGCTATGAATTGAGAATAGAATGGAGAAAAGAACTTGTGGTAGCAGAACTGAGAACTGAACTGTGAACTGAGAAGAACTGAAAAGAGAATTGAGAAGACCTGAGAAATGAGAAGAGGAGAACTGGGAGAAAGCATAACTGTGGTCCTGGTACTTTGTCTGTCATTTTTGATGTTACTTTGTCAGATTTGTCTGTTGATAGAGGACATTACTGCTATTACAGAAGCCCTGGGACCTTGCTGCTGCTTCAGAAGCCCTGAAAGAGGATTTTCTTGTTGTATGTTTACAGAAATCCTGGAGGAGAGACTTACAGATGTTTTCAGAGGTCCTGGGACTATATTGATGATTTAATTTTTTTTTTTTGCTTTTTGAAGGGCAATTGGGGTTAAGTGGCTTGCCCAAAATCTAGTAATTGTGTCAAGTGCCTGAGTCCAGATTTGAACTCAGGTCTTCCTGACTCTAGAGCCAGTGCTTTACACTGATGATTTTTGTTGATTCCTTAGACCTCATTGTTGGGTCTATGTTGATTTCACAGGTAGAAAGTGAATTGATGAGTATGCTGGGAATGTTTATGAAGGTTATTGTGGCTTTGTTAAGCTTTGTCTTCCCAGGAACAGAAACTGTGAAGAATTTGAGGTGGACTAGAAACTGTAAACTTCAGTATGGAACAGGAACTGCACAAAGAGCTGGACAAGGAACTGAGAGCTGTCTGCCTTTGAACTCAGGTGACAGCTGGATAGATTTGTGCAGCAGCTGGGATCATGGAAGAGGAACCATGGAAATTGAGAGCCTACCTCATCAAGATGAAAAGACCTCTTCTTGGGTATTTAATACAAACTGAGAAGATCATGATTTACTGTGGCCTAGGGGTGAAGAACTCTGTCCTCGATATCCTGTACCTTTTCACGATGATTGAACTAAGAATGATTGGAAACTGACCTCCAATTAAGGATAGAGAAGACTTTTTGACTGAGGGATTAAGACAATGTGACCTAGGGGTGGAGAACTTTGACCTTTTTACTTTGTGTCCATTAAGGAGAAAAGCCTCCTTAAGGATGATTGAATTAAGGACTTACTAAATAATTGAGTTACTAAATGAATGTACTTTGTGGCCACTTTGTTTGGCCACTATGTGGGCATTTTAATGATAAGTTTTTATGTCATAACATTGTGAATACTGTACTTTGGTTTCTGTAAATCTTTTGTCTTAGTTTGTTACTGAATAAAGAGAGAGTTCACTATACTGTGTAATCAGAAACTTGAAGCTGTTCACAGCAGCTCTGGAAAGCTGCTTGTGCTTAGCTTTACAAAGAGTCAAGAGAAATATGAATTACATACCAAATGCTAATTACATGTGACTCAATAAGGACATACTGTTTACCTTTTTATGAGGAAATGTAAAATGTATGTCTAAGATTGTTTTTAGTATTGGGTGGTTCATGAGAAATATTGGTGTATATATGAGTATGATAAGATTTTAAACAATAAAACCATTTAGGGAAAGTTAAAAAGTCTAATTATTGGGGTAGCTAGGTGGCACAGTGAATAGAGCACTGGCCCTGGAGTTAGGAAGATGTGAGTTCAAATCCAACTTCAGACACTTGACACACTTACTAACTGTGTGATCTCTGACAAGTCACAACTCCAATAGCCTTGCCTTCCCCACTTCAGAAAAAAGAGTAATTATACAAATGAGGTGTGAGAGGAAGAAGTAATACAGTGGAATTAGATGGGGAGGCTGGCTGGTGTTTCTGGAAACCTACTTTCATCAGGAATTATTTCAAGAGGGAACAATACATGTACATCTAAAAGATATTCTAAATTCACAAAGAAATAAAGTGCTAAGGGAATAGGGAGGGAGGAGAGGATAAGGGAAGGACCTTTAGAGGGGAGGAAGAGGGAATAGTTTAAAGAGAAGTATAGAAGAGTTTAGATTAAGGGGAATGGGAGGATAATGGAGAGATCCTGGGAGTCAGGGTAGGTTAAATAATAGGGGGGTCAAGTTGGTAGGTAGAAATGAAGTAGAGGTGTCAGGAGAGATAGGGAATAAGATATATGCACAAATATAAAATAACTATCAGGAGTAAAATTTGTTAAGGAAAAAGGAGCAGGGATGGTAATCATGATCTCAGACAAAGTTAAGGTTAAAATCAATATAATCAAAAGAGAAAACTAGAGGAAATATACTATGTGTCAGCCATATTCTTAAATGTGGTTTTGACTATTTGAAACACCTACTAGAAAGTATAAGGTTGAAATATTGCTCTGGTGGAGGTGGAGTCGAGATGGTGGAGTAGAAGCACAAGCTTGGCATGAGCTTCCACTCCAATCACTTCTAATACACCTAAAAAATGACTCTAAACAAACTTTAGAGCTACAAAAGCCACAAAGTGACAGAGAGAAAAAAATCTCCCACTGAAGGAAGCCTGGCAGGGGGACAGGAAGGGTCTATTTCATTGAGCTGGGAGCTGAGCACAGTCCTTTGTGAGCTGTATGGTTCCAGCCCCAGCCTGGCCACAACCAGTAGCAGCCAGAGCAGACTTCAATAGAGTGAATCAACAGCAGCTGTAGCGGTTTCCAGACTTCTCAACCCATAAACACCAAACATAAAATAAAAGGTCAGTGTGGAATCCTGTTGGAATGGGGGGGACAGAAAAGTGAGATCTGGTCTCTGCCCCTGGAGTGAGAACCAGCAGAGGCTTAATGGCTGTACAGCCACCATCACATGCCTATGACAGGAGCTCCTGGCCTGCAGATCATAGGGGGACCAACCTACAATTCAGAGGGTAATTACTCATGCTTTAACCTGCTTGGATCTGGATTGCAGTCTTGAGTGGTGATCCTGGCATGTTTGGCCAGTGAGCCAGAGCTTTTGGGGATTGTAAAGAGAGCACCTTCCTAATAGCTCTGGCAGTTGTGAAAACCTCAGCAATTTGGGACAAAGCTCTCTCAGTTCTGGAAGCAGAGTTCTACTGTGGCAAAGAGCTCAAAAGTCAAATAATTGGCTGGCAATATGAGTAAGGAGAGGAAGCAAAAACAGACCATACAGTCCTTTTGGGGGGGACAAAAAGGATCCAGGTATGGAGTGGGAGGAAGACAGCAAAGCCAGAATTCTTACATCAATAGTCTCCAAGAAAAGTATGAATTGGTTACAGGCCATGGAAGAACTCAAGAAGGATTTTGAAAATCAAGTAAGAGAAGTAGAGGAAAAATTGGGAATAGAAATGAGAATAATGCAAGAAAATCATGAAAAGTGAGTCAACAGCCAGTTAAAGGAGACCCAAAAATACACTGAAGAAAATAAAACCTTAAAAAATAGACTAACTCAAAAGGCAAAAGAGGCCCAAATAGCCAGTGAGGAGAAGTATGCCTTAAAAAGCTGAATTTGCATGGGGTGACTAGGTGGAGCAGTGAATAGAGCACCAGCCCTAGAGTCAGGAGGACCTAGGTTCAGATCTGGCCTCAGACACTTAACACAAAACCTAGCTGTGTGACCTTGAGCAACTCATTTAACCCTAACTGTCCTTTACAAAGCAAAAAAACAAAAAAGCTGAATTTGCCAGGTGGAAAAGGAATTTCAAAAACTCACTGAAGAGAATAAGTCCTTCAAAATTAGACTGAAGCAATTGGAAGCTAATGACTTTATGAGTAATCAAGATACTATAAAACAGATCCAAACAAATGAAAAAATAGAAGGCAATGTGACATATCTCATTGGAAAAACCATTGACCTCGAAAATAGATCCAGGAGAGATAATTTAAAAATTATTGGACTACCCCAAAGCCATGATAAAAAAATAAAAGCCTAGACACTATCTTTCAAGAAATTATTGAGCAAAATTGCCCTGATATTCTAGAACCAGAGGGCAAAATAGAAATTCAAAGAATTCACCAATTGCCTCTTGAAAAAGATCCCAAAAAGAAAACTCCTAGGAATATTATAGCCAAATTCCAGAGTTCCCAGGTCAAGGAGAATATGCTGCAAGCAGGCAGGAAGAAGCAATTTGAATATTGTAGAAAAACAATCAGGAAAACACAAGACCTAGCATTAAGGGATTGCAGGGCTTAGAATGTGATATTCCAGAGGTCAAAGGAGCTAGGACTAAAACCAAGAAATACCTACCCAGAAAAACTGAGTATAATGCTACAGGGAAAAATATAGTCATTCAATGAAATAGAAGATTTTCAATCATTCTTGATGAAAAAACCAGAGCTGAACAGAAAATTTGACTTTCAAACACAAGAAGGAAGAGAAGCATGAGAAGGTAAACAGCAAAAAGAAATCACAAGGAACTTATTAAAGTAAAACTATTTACATTCCTACATGGAAAAGTGATAATTGTAACTGACAAGATTTTTCTCAGTATGAGGAGAGTTGAAGGGAATATATATATATATATTATATATATGTATGTATAGGTATAGATATATATGAATACATACACATACATGTATGTATAGGAGGGTATATGTCTATATAAATATATATGTGAATGTGGGCATATGTATGTTCATGTACACATAGACACAGGGCACAGGATGAGTTGAATATGAAGGGATGATATCTAAGAAATAAAATTAAGATTTGAGAGAGTAATTTATTGGGAGAAGGAGAAAGGGAGCGATAAATTAGGGGAAATTATCTCATATAAAAGAGGCCAGAGAAAACTGCTACAATGGAGGAGAAGAGCAGGAAGGTGAAAAGGGAATGGTACAATCTTATTCTCATTGAATTTAAGGAGAGAATAACATACACACTTAATTGGGTATCTTACTCTACAGGAAAATAGGGGGGTAGGGAACAAGAGGGGGAATGATAGAACAGAGGGCAGATTAGGGGCAGTGGTAGTTAGAAGCAAACATTTTTGAAAAGGGATAGGGTCAAAGAAGAAAATAGAATAAGTGGGGGGTGGGAGAGTAGGGAGGGAAACAAAATCTTTTACAATATATGTACTATGGAAATGACTTGGGTAACTACACATGTACTACCTTTATTGAATTGCTTATTTTCCCAGTGGGGGTGTGTGAGGAAGGAAGAAGGGAAAAATCTGCAACTCAAAGTTTTAAAAACAGATGTTTTTTTAAAAAAAATTTATTTACATGCAACTGGGAAATAAGATATACAGGCACTGGGGTATAGAAATCCATCTTGCCCTACTAGAAAGGTTGGGGGGGGGTGATTAGGGAGACTATAAGAGAGAACAGATTCAGGGAAGAGGTATTCATTGGGTTTGCTATTTTGTGGTGGGGGTAGGGGAAAGATGGGGAGAAAAAAATTCTAACTCAAAATCTTACGGAAATGAATGTTGAAAACTAAAAATAAATAAATATATTTTTAAAAAAACAACTTAAAAGATATTGCTGTGGTGCAGGAAATTATGTGTTGATAGACTTGAAAAAATGCAGAAAAACTTGTACTTATGAAAGAAGAGGTTATATATCTTCAGAAAAACAGAGGACAAATAAGTATAATATAGTCTTACATAGATACATATGCATGCATATGTCTATATATGAGTATAATTATAGATATCTAAGTATATATTTGCGTAAGCAAGTGTGTGTATATATGGATATATGTATGTTTATATGTGTGTATGTATATCTTTATGTGTTTATGTCCCTATATATGGATATATGCATGTATATATAGATACACACACACATATATGTATGTATCTATATATCCATGCTTAATTGTAGCCTTCTGTGTAGGGAGGAGAAAGTGGGGGGGGGAGAACAAAGTAAAAAGTGCACAGCAGAGAACAAAAGAAAACTTACAAGGAATCAAAGAAAAGATGGATAACTCAACACAGTGCATAGTATTTATTAAATAGATTTTCTTGAAATGAAAATTTATTGCTGTATATTTTCTATATTTCTTATATTTTGCTCTGCACATGGCAATTCTTTTTTTTTCTTTTAAGTTTAGTATTTAAATTTGTTGTTTTTTTCTTTTCTTAGTTTGTATTTAAGTTTAAAGTAATACATACACACACACACACACATATATATATAAAGAGTGTTTTGCACCCCTAGGCAAATATGTGGCTCATACAACTCCCCAGAACTCATCAACTAAAGAAAGATAATAATCTGCTTTGGTAGAAGGAGTTCCCATACTGAGCGTTTCTCCATTCAGAGTAAGGCACAGACTTCTAATTTATTTGTGAATGGATAAAATCCTTTTCCTTATTCAATACCATTCCCTCATTTTCTCTCAGGTTGGCCTTATACATGAGTTACTTTAGTAATCTACCTTTTCCCCAATATCTCTTTCCTTGCCTTATATCAGTGGCCAATATTGCCACTATTATATATTTCTTTGATTATTTACTCTTCCTTGTTTCTCTTTTTTAAATTTATTTTTTTAAATGCTTTATTAACTTCTGATTTACATCATTCGTTTCCACCAGATTTTGAGTTACAAATTTTCTCCCCGTTTTTCCCTCACCCATCTCCCCAAAACAGCAGTCCCACAGGATATCCCCACCTCCAATCTGCTCTCTCCCATATTTTCCCCCATACCCGTTTCAACTTTTCCAGTGGATCTCTATGCCTCAGTGCCTGTATATCTTTTTTTTTCTTAATAACATGTAAGATGGTATTAATAATAGTATACACACACACACACACACACACACACACACATATATATATATATATATATATATTTGAATATTTGATTTTAAAACTTTCAATTCCAGATTCATTCCCTTCCCCCCCTGCCACCCACCCCCACTGGAGAGACAAGCAGTTCAGTATAAGTTGTACTTGTGCGGCTAATGCAAAACAATAACATAGTAGATGTATTGTAAAAGACTGACTATATTTCCCTCCCTCCTATCCCACCTCCCACTTGTTCTATTCTCTACTTTGATCCTGTCCCTTTTCAAAAGTGGGTGCTTCCAACTTCCCTCCCCCCCAGCCTGCCCTCCCTTCCATCATCCCCCCTCACATCCCCTTCCCCCCCTATTCTCCTGGAGGGTGAGGTCCCCTATTTAGTGTGTATTTCCCTCCCTCCTCAAGCCAGATTCAATAGGAGTAAGGTTGACCCATTCCCTTTTGCCTTCCTATTCTTCCCCTCCATTGTAACCATTTTTCCCTTGCCTCTTCTGTATGAGATAGCTGCCCCACTCTGTCTCTCCCCATCTCCTCTCATTATATTCCTCTCATCTCTTAATTTCACCTTTTAGTATCATCCCTTCCAGTTAAATTGGTCCCGTGCCCTCTATCTATGTATACCTGTAAATGTATATACACACATTCACATATGTATTCATATGCCCACATACCCTCATATAAAGACATATATATATATATATATATATATATATATACACACATATTTCTAATCCCTTCAACTACTGAGAAAAGTTTCATAAGTTACAATTATTGTTTTTCCATGTAGGAATGTTAATAGTTCAACTTTGGCCAGGTGGCTCAGCAAGCAAGAGCACCGGCCCCAGTGCTGGGACGACCCGGATCAAATCCGGGCCCAGACACCCAGCACCACACCCAGAAACAACAACTGGCCATGCAACCCCGAGCAAGCCACTCAACCCCGATTACTTAAAAAAAAAAAAATAGTTCAACTTTGATAAGTTCCTTATGATTTCTTTTCCCTGTTTACCTTCTCATGCTTCTCTTGCTTCTTGTATCTGAATGTCAAATTTTCTATTCAAATCTGGTTTTTTCAGCAAGAATGCTTGAAAGTCCTGTATTCCAATGAATGACCATATTTTCCCCTGAAACATGATACTCAATTTTGCTGGGTAGGTGACTCTTGGTTTTAATCCCAGCTCCCTTGACCTCTGGAATATCACATTCCAGGCCCTTTGATCCCTCAGTGTAGAAGCTGCCAGATCCTGGGTTATCCTGATTGTGTTTCCACAATATTCAAATTGTTTCTTCCTGGCTGCTTGTAATATTCTCTCCTTAATCTGGGAATTCCGGAACCTGGCTATAATATTCCTAGGAGTTTTCTTTTTGGGATCTTTTTCAGGAGGTGATCGGTGGATTCTTTCAACCTCTATTTTGCCCTCTGGTTCTAAAACATCAGGGCAGTTTTCTTTGAGAACTTCCTGGAGGATGCTTTCCAGGCTCTTACTTTGGTCATGGCTCTCAGGCAGTCCAATAATTTTTAAATTATCTCTCCTGGATCTATTTTCCAGGTCAGTGGTTTTTCCCATGAGACTTTTCACATTGCCTTCTATTCTTTCATTTGTTTGGATCTGTTTAACAGCATCTTGATTTCTCATAAAATCATTAGCTTCCATTTGCTCCAATCTAATTCTGAAGCAATGATTCTCCTCAGTGAGCTTTTGAGATTCTTTTTCCATCTGGCAAATTCAACTTTTTAAGGCATTCTTCTCCTCATTGCCTTTTTGAGCCTCCTTTGCCATTTGAGTCAGTCTGTTTTTTAAGGTGTTATTTTCTTCAGTCAGGCTGTTGACTCTCATTTCATAATTTTCTTTCATTGTTCTCATTTCTCTTCCCAATTTTTCCTCTACTTCTCTTATCTGCTTCTTAAGGTCCTCTATGGCCTGTAACCAGCTTGTATTTTCCTTTGAAGCTTTTGGTGCAGGAGTTCTGACTTCACTGATTTCCTCCTGTTCCATGCCTTGCTCCTTCTTATCCCCAAAATAGGAGTGTAATGTTGGAATCTTCTGTCTGCTTTGTTTCCTTTGCCTGCTCATTTTGCCACTCAATGATTTGACTTTTGGGCTTTTTGCCACAGTAGGACTCTGCCGCCAGACAGGGGAGTTTTCGTCTCAAACGCTGGGGTTTTCTCAGCTGCCGGAGGTATTAGATGGGTGCCCTCTCTGAGGTCTCCACACGCTCTGGCAAGTTGGACACACACCCCAGGACCTCCACCCTAGACTGCAATCCAGATCCAAGCAGGTTAAAGCAAGAGCAATTACCCCTCAGACTGGTGCTTGGTCCCCCTACACTCTGCAGGCCAGGGGCTGAAGCCTCCACGTGGAGCTGGCAGGCTGTGCAGGTGTCTCAGTGGTTTCTCACCCCGGGGGTAAAAGCCGCACACTCCCACTTACTAGGTCCCAAAGTCCAGACTGCACTGGCCTCTCACCTTGTCCTTCGCATCTATGTATTGATAAATCTGGAAACGGCCACAGCTGCTGCTGATCTGGAGTCCCTCTGGCTGGCGGCTGGTCAGGCCTGCCCTGTGGCTAAAGCCTCAGTGTGGTGCTGGGCTCGGCCCTCAGAGCGTTGCCCTGGCTGATTCCTGCTGGCCTGCCGGGCTGTTCTCAGCGGGAGGTTAGCTTCTCTGTGTCATTTTGTGGGTTCCCCAGCTCCAAAGTTTGTTTAGAGTCCCCTTTTTACATGGATTGGGGAGGGTGTAAGCTGGAGCCGCCGGGAGGGTCGTGCTTCTACTCCGCCATCTTGGCTCCGCCCCCCCCCTCTTTGTTTCTCTAAATACATGTTCAAATAATGTGTTCACCAATGGACTAAGTCTTCTCTAATAATTCCAGTTCAGAGTAATCAATCCCTCTTCTTTCAGAAACCACAGCACTTGTTAGTCAATTAAAGATTTATTGTCTTTCAATGTTATTTAATTCTGGTATTAAGAAAATTCTTAATCTCTCTCAAACTCATTTTCATTGTTTATAAAATGACACATTTCAATCAGATAATTTCCAAGATATTTTCCAAATCTATCATTCCAGTTTTATGATTCTGATTTATTATTTTTTTTTTGTGAATGTCTTATTTTCTCAGTTAGATTCTAAATTCTTTACAGGTTATTTTTGATCCTATAAAATGTTCAGCCCAATGCCAAGAAAAAGTTATATTTTGAGTAAATTTTCATTGAATTAATAAATAGGAAAAATAGAATACTGCTTATAAATATTATTTGAGTATGTAACACATTGACAAATGATTCAAGAGAGAAACATTTACTGAATCCTACTATATCTCAGGTACTATGCACATTTCATGGTTATAAAGTAATTTATACTTTAATTGGATGATCAGTTTTTTTTAGTAGAGTTGAGGGTAAAAAGCTATAGTTATGACCTGTGTGACATTATAAACTCTACACAGAGAGTTGGATTACTTAGTCATAAATGTTGAGATCAGGGGAAAGAGTCTAGGAAATCTAAAGTTGGTCAGAGCAAAAATAGTCAAATTAGTTCTATGTTATGTTTAGGGAACATAGAGAAGGTCAATTTGACTGGACTATGAAGTACCAGGAAAGAAGTAACATACAATAAGACAAAAAAAGTGTAAAATTGAAAACTGATTTTAATTCTATTTTGCTAAGATTTAAGCTAGATTTAATATTCCCTTTGACAGTTCCTTTCCATAGTAAACTTTACCCACCACCCACTAGTCTAAGGAAAGAGAAACTCGTCTAAAGGCCAAGCTTTTGTCTTGTATTTATCTCCACCTCAGTAACCCCACCTGCTCTTTCAATCACTGCTGCTTTCAAAAGAAACTTTTACCTAAAAGATCAGATCTCACCAATTTAAACTATTACAGCAACTCTTATCACCTCCAGACCTATCTCAACACCTGTTAACTTTGGTCTTGTGACACAAATAACAAGCCTTGACTGTGGTTAAGGGGGTTTTAGAAAGAAAGTTCCAAATGATGTAATCTCAATTCTGACTATGCCATCAATAGTCAATCAAAAGAAGACACTCTTATGTTACTTGAGATTTTGCTCGGTCATCTTGCTAACTGTTATCAAAGACAGCATCAAACCTCATTCAAGTCTTTGGTCACTGAGAGAATCAATGGACCAAATTTATTGGTTACTGCTAGCCTAATTAATCAATTGATCTTGCTTAGAACTTTGTCCCCCCCACCCAATTTCTTTCATAACATAGGTGAGGGAGGGGCAGGTTGTTGAGGGTTTTAAAAGTAAAACAAAGAGCTCATTTTGATTCTCAAAGTAATAGAGTGCCATTGGAGTTTATTCATTTGGAAAAGTAATGGTGCTTTAGGAAATATCACTTTGGCAATTTTGCAGAGGATGGATTGGAGTGGAGAAACACCCAAACTAGATGAGCAATTAACACACATTTTTAAAACCAATAAGGATTCTTCAATATGTAAGTCATCAAAGAATATAAATAAACTGTTCTCAAAAACAGATTCTTGAACTTTTAATGAACACATGAGAGATTACTCCAAAACACCAATAACTAAAGAAATTCTAATTAAAATGACTCCAATGTTTCACCTTACCTCCAGCAGTTAAATTGGCAGTTAACAAAAGATGAGCATAGTTAATTTTGGAGCAAATGTAGGAAGACAGACAAAATACTGATGGCAGAGCTATAAATTCTCCCAACATTCTATAATCTAATTTGAAGTTACACAAAAAAATGAGTAGACTGTTCATATGTTTTTATCTAGAGTTCCTGCTGCTAAGCATATCCTTAAAAGAGGATAAACATAGAAAGAAAGTTCCATTATCCACAAAAAAAAATTCATAGCAGCACTTTTGTGATAAAAAAGAACTGGAAGCAGTGAATGTCTAATGACCAAGGAAATGGTTTTAAAAGGATTATGGTACATGAAATTAATGGAATATTATTGAACTGAAAGAAACAACAAATCTGAGAGCCCAGAGAAACTTGGGAAGACTTCAATCGATTTATAAATCAAGGAGCATTTGTTAAAAAATTACAATGGGTCAGAAACTACGCTAAGTGCTAAAAGAATCAGGAAAATATTATGACCACAAGGTGAGTGTAAAGAAGAATAAAACAATAGAAAAAATGTATAATTATGATAACTAATCTTTGTCTCAGAGGTAATACATAGTAGGAGACTAACAGGCTAGAATTTTGCATCAATTTATTCACTGGTTTTGCTTACATGCTGTTTTTTCTTTCTCTACAAGGAAAATATCCTTGAAGGGAAGTAGAATATCTAAAAATGACTGTAATGTACAAACAAATTGAATCAATACAACTTTTGAAATGTCAAAAACCTTAGAGAAAGCTGTTTCTGTACTATGCTAGATTACAAGAGGCTAAATAGTGGAAGTTGAGGAATCACAGGCCACAAATGAAGACTCCTTTCTAGGCTGTGAAATGGAGTAGAGACATTGGATTATAGTTTAAACGGGTAGCAGGGCAAAGTGAAGGGTTTTTCTTTGTTTGTTTTGATTACAGATAAAATCTGACTATATTTGTAAGAAACCAGGAAAAGATTAGCAGTTAGGAAAAAACTGATGATGAGGGCTTTCTGAATGCACGGCAGCAACCCAATTGATATATAGTTCATTAAACAAAGGCAGTTAGGTGGTACAATGGATAGAGCATACGACATGGAGTCAGGACGACTTGAGTTCAAATATAGCCTGAAAAACTTACTAGTTGTGTGACCCTGGACTATTCACTTAGCCCTGTTTGCCTCAGGTTTTTTCATTTCTAAAATGAGCTGGAAGAGGAAAAGGTACTTAAGTATGTTTGTCAACAAAACTCCAAATGGGTCATGAAGAGTTGGACATGACTAAAAATGACACTACAACAACTATTAAAGAATGTTTAGTTCATTTAGCAAAACAACCACAATGGTTCATATTTATATTGTTCCTTAAGATTTCCCAGGAGTTTTTCTTATGATAAACTTGTAATGTAATTATTCTATTATTTTTGCTCTTTTGTAGATAAGGAAACTACGGGTCCGAAAAGTTAAGGGACTGTTCCATAGTTACACAAGTAGTATGTGTGGAAGTTAGGATTCAGCATAGATCTCCTCAGTCTTGGTCCTGCATTTTATTTCCTCTCCCATGCTGCTTGGTGAGCATCAGATTTGTAAGCAGACATCTCAGTTCTTATCCAAACTCTACTACTCTTTATTGGTGAAATGTTGGGAAATTATTTTATTTCTCTGCACCTCACTTTTTTATCTGTAAAATGAAGGAATTGGACTAGTTAAAAACTTAGTTACCTTTCCATTTGACATCCATGATCATCCATGATCAGCTAAGGTGGTGCAGGGTTTAGACTCAGATCTCTGTGCCTAGAGTTAAGAAATCTGACATTGGATACTTATTAGTTATGTGACCCTAGGTAAGTCACTTAACCTCTGTTTGCCTCAGTTTCCTTATCTGCAAAATGGGGATAAAAATAGCACCAACCAATCTCACAAGTTTGTTGTGAAGATCAAATGAGATAATAATTGCAAAGCACTTAGCATGTGACCTGGCACATAGTTAGCATCATATAAATGTTACTTATTAATATGATAATCTAAGTACCTATCTCAACCTACGTCTTATACCTATCCATACTACCTTTAAAACATTTTACAAAGAAAATATGGCCCTTCTATAGAACTGTGCATACCCTTTGATCTATTAATACTGCTGCTAGGTCTATATACCAAAGACATCAAAAAAGAAAAAGGGTAAAAGGACCTATTTGAACAAAATTATTTATAGCAACTCATTGTGTGGTTGCTAAGAATTGGAAATTGAGGGGATGCCCATCAATTGGGGAATGGCTAAACAACTTATGGTATATGATTAATAATGGAATATTATTGTACTATAAGAAATAACAAGTAGGATGATTTTAGAAAAACCTGGAAGGACTTACATGAATGGATACAAAGTGAAGTTAACAAACCAGGAGAACATACTACACATTAACAGCAATATCGTTCAATGAAGAGCTGTGGATGACTTAGCTATTCTCAGCTATACAATGATCCAATCCAATCCAAAGGATTAATGATGAAGCATACTATCTTTCTCCAGAGAAAGAACTGATATTATTTGAGTACAGTCTGAAGCACATTATTTTTCACTTTCTTTCTATCATTCTTTTTCTTTTCTTTTATTCTTCTTATATAAAATTACTAATATGGAAATGTTTTACATGATTTTAAAAATAAAAGCAAAAAAAATAAAATATTGCCCTTAGAAATTAAAAGATTTGTCCTGGGACACAGAACTAGTTAACATCATAGGCATGGCTAGTACCATATTTTCTGATTCTTAACATACAATCTTTAGTCTTAATTGTGACTGAATTTTTTTTAATATGTATTTACTGCTAAGGTATAAAAGTACTGGTAATGACTAGTAAATTATAAAAGGTAATCATTGTTTTCTCATGGTAACTTTTCTTCAAGTTCCCTATATTTGACCAGTGTCTGTGAAAAAAGGGAGCCATATTTAGTCATTTTTGTACTTAGAACAAATAAGAAGTAATACAAAAAGAACCTAGGGAAAGTAGCAGCCTTCAGACTGTAATGCGGAGGCTGTTATATTTACATGTCAGTCAGTACAGGGAGCGGGGTGGTGGCAGAAGCTCTTTTGGGATGTGGCCACCAAATGCCATATGACAGCCTCCTATATTAGTGAATTATTCATGATATCTAGACACTGTTCAGTTAGATCTCTATTGCTAAAGCACTGCAAGTGCTGCCAATAGCCTTTAGATTCTTTTAACAGTTTTTCAGCTCCAGTTATAACTCTGGGAGGAGCTTTTCCCATTAACTGGTTGTTTACTTTCTGTTTAATAGAAGTTAAGATAAGGGAGCAGATTCCATAGCATTTTAGTTTGAAATTCCAGAAACCTAACTTCAAATACTAACCATGTAAACTTCAGGAATATGAAGAATCATCTGTAACTTATTGGGGAACTGGAATGTACAAAGACATCTAGCAAAGCAGTAGTATACCGTTCATTATGAGCCATTTGCTGAGAAATTCACTTGACTTGCCAAGGATTTAGTGAAAATATGACTGACTTAGGAAGCTGCTACTTTTTACAATTACATGATAATTGAGCCTTTTTTACAACCCTTAAATTTTTAGCATACTCATTCATCATACATTTTGATCAAATAATTTTGCTGACACTGTCAAAAGCTGCTCCATTTTTAAAATACTATATTTATGACTTTAATACACTTGCACTTTTTAGCAATGATTTTAAGGTTAAAATAACTTCCTGAAAGAAGGGCATTCTAGAGAAAATGCATAGCAAGAACAAAATCAGTGTAAAGGAAAAGTATGAATGTGCTTGGGTAATGTAGGCCAATTTGCCCAACAGAGTTCAAAGTAAGAAGTGGGAGACAGTTGAAATATCAAATTATATTTATATAGATTTAATATTTTCAAAGTATTTCATATGTAGTATTCACATTATCTGAGCCTGATAACAACCCTATAAGATAAGTACTGTAGGTATTATTAGTGTCCTCTTTTTACAGATGAGGAAACTGAAGCTCTGAAATGTGCAGTGACTGACCCAAGATCACACAGGTAGCAAATGTTGGAAGTGGAAGTAAAAAATGAAAATTCATTGAATCCAAAGCAACTAGGACTGGAAAAGTAGACTTGGACAAGAATATGTAGAATCTTGAATAGTGAAAAATGGAGTTGGAACTTTATTTAATAAACAACATGAAAGTCAAAAGTTTTTGAAGAAAAAAGCTTAACACTAGACTCACTTTTCTGCTACTCTATGTTTCCCCTACTTCCCCACACCATGAAAAATAACTTAACAGAAGTAGTTTGAAACTGAGAAAATCTCTAAGGCTGCTGGTCAGAAGATACTGGAATGGAATGAAGGTAGAATTCTACTTGCAATATAAATTTTCTTTGGGGGGGGGAAATTGGGTGGATGATGTATTCTCAAATAATAAGTAAGAACTCTGGATACATTTTTCCCATTGAAACATTGTTACTCCCATGGGAGTGATCATAAGTTGGTACTTGCAACTTAAGGCAGCTAGTGTGACTCAGTGTACAGAGTGTTGGGCCTAGATTCAAGAAGACTCATTTTCATGAGTTCAGATCTGACCTCATAGACTTAGCAGTGTTACCCTAGACCCTGTTTGCCTCAGTTTCATCTGTAAAATAATCTGGATGAGGAAATGGCAAACCTTCACTTCAATATTTTTTCAAAGAAAGACCCACATGGGACACAACTAAAAATATGACTGAACAACAACAAATTATAATGAAATAGTTTAACTCTTTTTTTTTGTCTTTTTGGTAGGGCAATTGGGTTTAAGTGACTTACTTGCCCAAGGTCACATAGCTAGTTTTTCTGTTAAGTGTCTGAGGTCAGATTTGCACTCAGGTCCTCCTCACTCCAGGGCTGGTACTCTATTCACTCCTCCACCTAGCCATCCCTAAATAGTTTAACTCTTGACTCACAGGTGTGGATACTGGCTCCAGTAAAATATATTACAGTCTTTGTCCTATCTTTGTAGTCTTGTACCTTGTACATCTTTGAAGGGTGCCATGGCCAAAAGCAATTCATCACCCTTTAGCCAGATACCAAAACTCTGAACTTGGCTGAGCATCTGTAATAGCAAGCACCATAGCATACCCAGGATGGCTGCTAGCACTGGTTCTTTGGTCTGCTTTTCTAAAGGAAAGGAACTCAAAAGGGGTTAACAATCTTATTTTAGTCAAACATATATCATTTACCTAGTTCAGGGGTAAAAGATAGCTCACTGAACTTCAGAAAATACAAACAGAAATTACATGCAGACAGAGAAAACAACACAATTTAACAGACCAACAGACAGGGGTTCATACAGTGTTAGTTACCAGAGAGAGAAGCACCAACATCTGGGTTTTCAAAGTCAGTGGGCTCAACAGCTGCCCAGAGTATCATCTGACCAAACCACACAATTATTCCCATAAGTGAGCCTCAAAGCAAAACCTCGCCTCAGGGAGTATATATATATATATATATATATATATATATATATATATATATACACACACACACACACACACACACATATACACATACATACATATATATATACACACATATATACAACACACACACACACACACACACACATATATCCTCCTCCAGGGTCAGAGAACATCACAACCTTTGTGACCCCATGCCTAATTACAAAGTAACAAAAGTTGAGGTGAAAAACAAACCTCTCTTAAGCAATCTTCTCTTGTTGGGTTCCAAGTGAGGCCCATTGAGGGCAGGGAAGATCTTCAAATTCCCTCACCATTAAAGCATCCAATAGTCTACTTTCAGTAGATTTTTTTGAGAAGTCATAGGAATGAAATATCAGATAAATGTTGTTTCTATAACATAAGGCCTGAAAACTCTTTTTATGAATCATCTTAGCAATTAAGGAAGACATATTTTTAAAATCTTCTCTGGCATTGTGATTTCCAATCAGTGAGTTAGCCAACACATTGGAAAAACCACAAGGGCTGGTGTAAGGAGTGCATGAACGCATGCATATATATGTGTGTGTGTGTGTGTGTGTGTGTGTGTGTGTGTGTGTATGTATATACAGATGGGTATGTTTATATATAAAGACAGGCTTCTGTGGGGGATGATTGCCCCACCCCTGGAACAGAGGCTATTTATTACATACAGTTCAAAAATCAAAGAAGAGTCTGGAAACATAGGCAAAAAACAAATAAAGAAACCCAACCATAAAAAGCTATGATGGTGGCAGAGGACATCAAAATATAAACTCAGAAGACAAAAACATCAAAATAGTTACAAACAATGCCTCAAAAATGGGAATTTAACATGAGTCTAACAAGAATTTCTGGAAGAGATAAACATTGTTTTCAAAATTAGAGTGGTGTAAAGTCACGCACAAGCAATTTTCCAGAGGATGGCTGCTGTGAACAGCTTTCAAGGTTCTGATTACATAGTATAGTGAACACTATTCAGTAGCAAATCAGAGTAAAACTTTCATAGAAAATCAAAATACAGCATTCACAATGTTATAACTATTCACAGAAAATCACAATACAGTATTCACCATGTCACAACTCAACAACTTAACACTGAAATGGCCACATAGTTTTCACAAAAGTGGTCACTAGTTTTAAACAAAGTACATCCATTTAGTCAATCACAAAATCTTCAATTGAATCACAAAGTACAAAAGTCAAAGTTCTCCACCCCTAGGTCACAGCAAATCATAATCTCAGTCAGTACACAGTATCCAAGTAAAGTCTTCTTTTAGCTTGACTTGAGGCTGGCTCTCAGCTTCCATGGTCCCAGCTCCAACTGTCACCTGGGCTCAAAGGCAGGCAGCTCCAAGTTCCATATTGTAGTTTACATTGTCCAGTCCACCTCAAATTCACAGTTCCTGTTTCTGGGAAGAAAAAGCTTGACAGAACCACACTATTCATGCACATTGCTGGCACCATCATCAATTCACTATCTGCCTGTGAAATTAACTCAGACCCACCAACAAGGTCTGAGAACTCAACACAAATCATCAACATAGAAATCAACACAGACGCACAAGCAAGGTCCAAGAGGTCGGCACAAATCATCAGTAAAAGTCCCAGGACCTCCAAAACCCTCCTCCAAGACTTCTGTAAAAATATAACCAGAAAATCCTCTTTCATGGCTTCCAGTAAGCTTCCAGGGCTTCTGCACAAAGTATCACAAACAAACATCAACACAGATAGAGCAGACAAACAGAGTTCTGGGATACCACAAGTTTTCTCCTCCTTGACTCTGCCACCACAAGAGTCCCCTTTTCAGTTTTTCTGTCTCTATCCTGGAAATTTTCCTTATATATGGTCATTAGGTCCTCCCCTTCCTGTTGTATGAGTTCATGAGTTCTAAGGTTCACAAGTTTCTGTTTCTTAACAGACTTGATAGGAGGCTCAAAAGAAACTTTAACTGAAACAAGGTGTTAATTCAATAGTTGAAACAAGGTGTGAACTATGTCTCTGCTTGCTATTACAAGTGGTACAGAAAAAATTAGGAAAATAAACAAGAGTAATGTAAGAAAATTATGAAAAGACAATTAACAGCTCTTTAAAAGTGACAAAAACACTGAAAAATAACTTTTAAAACAATTTATCAAATGGAAGAAGTACAAAAACTCACTGAGGAAAAGAATTACTTAAAAATTAGAATAAACCAAGTGGAAACTAAAGATTCAATGAGACACCAAGAAAGCACAACACAGCCAAAATGATGGAGAAATAGAAGAAAATATAAATCATGTCATAGGAAAAACAAATTACCTAGAAAATAGAAAAAGGAGAGAGAATTTTAGTATCATTGGAAAATAAGAACATATGAACAAAAGAAAGAGCCTAGATATTTTGTGTCCAAAAGAAAAAAGAATTTAAACTGCCCTAAAACCCCAGAACCAAAGAGTAAAATAAAAATTGAAGGAATACATTGATCACCTTGTAAAGCCAAGCATGAGCAGCTTTCCAGAGGACTGCTACTGTGAACAGCTTTCAAGGTTCTGATTACATAGTATATCAAACTCTCTATTTATTCAATAACAAACCAAAGCAAAAAATCACAAAAAATCAAGGCGCAGCCTTCACAATTTACAACTAATCATATAAAATAAAAATGCAGCATTCATAATGACATAATAACTCAACAACTTATCACTAAAATGGCTACATAGTTTTCACCAAAGTGGTCACATAGTTTTGAACAAAGTACAATCATTTAGTCAGTCAATCACTTAGTAACTCAATCATTCAATCATAAAGTACAGAAGGCCAAAGTCCCCCACCCATGGGGCACACTAAGTTAAAAACCAGTCACTATTCAGTCATCAGTCACTATTCAATCATCAGTCACTCTTCAGTCATCAGTCATTATGCAGTACTTTCTTAAGGAGTGGTGGAAAATATAAAGGCCATCCACACCTGGGTCACAAGTAAATCACAATTTCATCACTACTCAGTACCCACATAGAGATCTTTTCATCTGGACTCATGGCAGGCTTTCACCTTCCATGGCTCCTCTTCCATGGTCCCAGCTTCTGCCTGAATCTAACCAACTGCCACCTGAGTTCAAAGGCAGACAGCTCCCAGTTCCTTGTCCAGCTCTCTGTGCAGTTCTTGCTCCACATTGGAGCTCACAGTGTCCAGTCAATTTCAAATCCTTCACAATCTCTGCTCCTGCAAAGACAAAGCTTAACAAAGCCACAAGAACATTCATACACATTAACATACACATGTACATTAACAAAGCTGCAGCAACATTTGTACAAAATACCGGCACCACAGTCATGCTTCCTCAGTCTTCTGTAGCTCCAGCTGGCCCCTGGAATTCCTCAGCATCTCCAGCTGGCCCTCAGAAGTCTTCAGTAGCTTCATTCTGAAAATCAAAATCACTTTCTCTATAGAAGTTCCAGGCCAGCAGCAGCAGCCCAGCCTTCAGGTGCTCATTCCAAGAAGTTCTGACTTGCCCAGCTGGTAGTTTTCCTTATATACTGTATTTCTCCTCCCTGTGTAGCCCCTTCCTTTTATTCCAGCAACAGGGGTTCCCTGTTCAGCTTCTTCCTGAAATGTCACCAGCAGGGGTTTATACCTTCTGTTTCTTAAAAGAGGCTTAATTTGAAACTAGGTGCTAAGTACCTGTCAGCTTAGCAATACAAAGGGATCTTCAAATTTCATTACTATTGCACACTTCTAGAAAGGGATACCAAAATGAAGACTCCTAGTAATAATATAGCCAAATTCCAGAGCTTCCAGGTCAAAGAGAACATACTTCAAGGAACCAGAAAGAAACCAAATACCATGAAACCAGTCAGGATCATACATAATTGGCAGTTATCACATTAAAGTTGCTGAGGGCTTGGATTATATTCTGGCAGGCAAATGTGGCTAGGATTACAACCAAGATAATCTACCTAGAAAAATTAAGTATTATCCTTCAAGGGAAAAATGGATATATGATTAAATAGATGACATTTAAGCATTCATGATGAATGCCAGAACTGAAGAGTAAATTTGACTTGCAAATATGAGATTCAAGAGATACATAAAATGATAATCATGAGAGAGAACTTGTAAGGGACTCAATAAGATTAAACTATTTGCATTTTTTTCTGACAGCTAGGTGGCTCAGTGGATATTATTCTAAGTCTGGACTTAGCAAGTTTTAACTTCCTATTGCAAATCTGGCCTTAACCACTTAGTAGTGATGTGACACTGGGTAGGTCACTTAACATCTTTTGCTTCACTTTCCTTATCTTTAAAATGATTTGGAGAAGGAAATAGCAAACTACTTCAGTATCTTTGACAAGAAAACTTCAAATGGGGTCTTGAAGGGTCAGATATAATAAAAAATGACTCAACAAAACCAACATTTGTAATTACTATATTGGATGATGATACATGAAACTACTATGAATGTTTTCACTACTAGGGCAGTTGGAAGGACTGTACATAGACAGAGGGCATTTGAGTGAGTTGGTTGTGTTGGGATGATCTAAAAACTGGATAGATGAAAAATATGGATTCACTGGGAGAAGTGGGGAAGGGAGAGAAAGAGTAGGGGAAATTATCTCACCAAAAAGTAGTGCACAAGGAAGAGCTTTTTTGAGGAAAAGAAAAATTATGGGGAACCTCACTCTCATCTAATTGGGTTCAAAGAGGGAAGAATATTTTTATATTCTCAACTGGGTATAGAAATCTGTTTTACCCAATAGGATTACAAGAAGGGAAAAAGATAAGAGAAAGGGGAAGGAATGATAGAGAGAGTGTAGCTTAA
The DNA here is from genome assembly GCF_028583685.1 of Petaurus breviceps papuanus. Classification (NCBI taxonomy): domain Eukaryota; kingdom Metazoa; phylum Chordata; class Mammalia; order Diprotodontia; family Petauridae; genus Petaurus; species Petaurus breviceps. The sequence continues at coordinate 4,066,617 of NW_027187295.1, read as the reverse complement.
GGGAGGTAGTGATTAAAAACAAAACAGACATTTAAGGAGGGACAGGGAAAAAGAGATAAATATAAAACAGAAGAAAACAGAATGCAAGGAAATTCACACTTGGTAATCATAAATATGAATGTAAATGTAATGAATTCACCCATAATAAGAAAGTGGATAGCAAATTGGATTAGAAACCAGAATCCAACAATAAGTTGTTTATAATAAACAAACTTGAAACATACACACACACAGAGTAAAAAATAAGGTGCTAGATCAGAATCTGTTATGCTTCAGCTGATGTGAAAAAAAAATGAAAAGATAGGGAGGTGGTGCCAAGATGGGGGGATAAACGCAGGGACTCACCTGAGCTCTCTCCCAAAACATTCCAAATATCTTTAAATGACTCTAAACAAATTTTACAGTGGCAGAACCCATCTAAGGATGGTGTGAAGCCATTTTCCAGGTCTAGACAACTTGGAAGGTCAGCAAGAAATGTCAGTTGCACCAGGGTAAGGGATCAATCCAGCATAGGCCTCATCAGTGCAGACTCTCCTGAAAGAGATCCCAAAATGAAAATTCCCAGGAGTTCCAGACCTCCCAGCTTAGGGAGAAAATACTGCAAGCAGCCATAAAGAAACAATTGAAGTATCATGGAGCCACATTCAGGATAATATAAGATTGAGAAACCTCTACATTAAAGGCTCGGAATATGATATTCTGGAGAGCAAAAGAGCTAGGATTACAACAAAGAATCACCTATCAATCAAAACTGAGTATAATCCTCCAGGGGGAAAAATGGATATGCAATTAAATAGAGGCCTTTCAAGAATTCCTTATGAAAAGACTAGAGCAGAATAGAAAATTCGACTTTCACATAGAAGAAGCAAAAGAAGCATAAAAAGATAATCTGGGAAGAAAAAGCATCAGAGATTTGATTAGGTTAAACTATTTATATTTCTAAATGGGCAAATTATGTTTTTAACTCCTAAAAACTTTCTCAGTATTAGGGCAGTTAGAAGGAGTATATACATAGACAGAAAGCAGAGGTGTGAGTTGAATGTGATAATATGATTATCTAAAAAAATTAAAATAAGGGATGAGAAAGAAGAATTCACTGGGATAAGGGGAAAGGGAGAGGTAGAATGGGATATATTATTTGGCATAAAAGAGGTCTGAGAGATTTTACAATGGAAGGGAAATTGAATGAAGGAGAGAATGGAGCACACGAACCTTACTGTAATTGGAATTGACTCAAAGAGGAATAATTTACACATAATTGGGTGTAGAAATCTATCTTTCCATATAGGAAAGTAGGAATAGTAGGGTATAAGAGAAGAGGAGGGAACTGATAGAAGTGAGGGTAGTTTGGGAAAGGTAAAAATCAGAAGCAAAACACTTGTGAATGGACAGTGTAAAAGGAGAGAGAGTAGGATAAATAAAGAGGAAAGGGGATGAAGGGAAATAGATAGCTGTTAGTCATTACTATGAGAAAATATATAGTGAATTTCTCTGATAAAGACTCCATTTTGGGGTGGCTAGGTGGTGCAGTGAGTAAAGCTCCCTGCCCCGGAGTCAGGAGGACCCGAGTTTGGTTCTGGCCTCAGACACTTAACACCTACACCAAAAAGCTAGCTGTCTTAACATTGGGCAAGTTACTCAATCCCAATTGCCTTCCAAAATTCTAAAAAAGAAAAAAAGACTTCATTTCTCAAATATACAGAAACTTGAGTTAAATTTATGGAAATTCCTTAATTGATTAAAGGTCAAAGGATATGAACAGTTTTCAGACAAAGTAACCAAAGCTATCTATAGTTATATGGCTCTAAATCACTTTTGATAAGAAAAATGCAAATTAAAATAATTCTGAGTTACTACCTCACACCTATCAGATTGGCTAATATGATAGAAAAGGAAAATGACAAATGTTGGATGGGATGTGGGAAAATTAAAACTCTAATGTACTATTGGTGAAGTTGTATACTTGATTCAACCATTCTGGAGAGCAATTTGGAACTATTCCCAAAGGGCAATAAAACCATGCATACCCTTTGACCAAGCAATACCAACATTAGATCCTTATCCCAAAGAGATAAAAAAAAAACAAAAACAAAAAGGAAAAGGACATACATTTAGAAAAAATATTTATAGCAGCTTTTTTTTTTTTTAGCGGTGGCAAAGAAATAGAAATCGACAGAATGTCCATCAATTGGGGAATGGCTAAACAAAGTTCTTGTATATGATTGTGATGGAATACCATTGTGCTTTAAGAAATGATGAGCAGGAGAATGCCCTCAGAAACAACACAAATAACAACATGAAAACTCTTAGATGAAGTGATGCAAAGTGAAATGAACAGAACCAGGACAACATTGTATATAGGAACAACAATATTGTATAATGATCTACTATTAATAACTTAGCTATTCTCAGTAAAACAATAATCCAAGACAATTCTGTAGGACTTTTGATGAAAGGTACTGTCCATCTCTAAAGAAAGAACTGGTAGTGTTTGAATGCAGATCCAAAATACTTTTTCTTTTCTTTTTATCATTTTTTTTCTTGCATTTTCTGTCTGTAAGACATGTAAGAATGACTTCCTTGGAAATGTGTTTTGCATGACTACAAATGTCTAATTTGTTTCAAAATGCTTGCCTTCTCAATGACCAGAGGAGGGAGGGAACAAAAAATTTGAAAATCAGAATTAAAAATAAAAAGAATGTTAAAATCATTTTTACATATAAATGTGGAAAATAATATATTAAATAAGATGTTATAAAGGTAGGGATAGCTTTCTTGATTTCAAAAAAAAACAAAAAGAGGCTTAATTAAAACAAATAAGTAGAGAAACTGCATTCTGCTAAAAGGCACCAATAGAAAATGAAGTAATGTCAATACTAAAAATATATATACCAATCAGTATAGCATCCAAATTCTTAAAGGAAAAGTTAAATAAATATGGGAGGAATTTGATGGCAATTCTACACTAATTAAGAACATCATCTTTCCACTACAAGATCTAGGTAAATCAAAATGTAGAATAAGTAATAAATTAAGTAGATGGATAAAATTGTAGAAATTTAGACATGATAGACCTGCGGAGAAAACTGAATGGAAAAAGAAGGAATTATACACTTTCCTCAGTTGTATATAACACCTTCATAAAAATTAAGCATGTATTAAGGTATAAAAATCTCAAAACCATATGAAGAAAAGGAGAAATACTAAATTCACCCTTTTCAGACCATAATGCAACAAAATTACATTAAAAAAAGGTCCAGGGAAACATATGTTAAAATGAATGAGAAATTAAATAATCTAACACTAAAGAATGAGTCAAGGAGCAAATCATAGAAATAATCAATAATTTGATTAGAAATAATGAAAATTGAGACAACATCCGAAAAATTGTGAGATGCAGCCAAAGCAGTACTTAGGGGAAAATTTATAATTCTAAATGCTTAAATAAATAAGAGAAAAATAACATTAATGAGTTGGGCATGCAATTAAAAATACTTGAAAAAAAACAATTTAAAAAACACTCAATTAAATATCAAAATGGAAATTCTGAAATTCAAAGGAAAAATTAATAAAACTGAAAGTAAAAAAGGTTGATTAAATAAAAGTAGGAGCTTATTTTATGAAAAAAATAAACAAAATAAATAAACTATTAATTTGGTTTAAAAAGATTTTAGAAGAAAACCAAATTTCCAGTATCAAAAAATGAAAAAGTTAAATTCAACACCAATGAAAGCAAAATCAAAACAATTAAGAGATATTTTCTTCAATTATATGTCAGTGAAACCAACAATCTATAGCTGCATCTTTACAAGTCATAAATTATACATATTAATGAAAGAGGAAATAAAATATTGAAATAACACTATTTTAATAACCCTAGTTTAGAAAAATTAATTGAATAAATCATAAATTAACTCCCTAAGAAAATGTCCCCAGGAACCAAAGGATTTATGATTAAATTTTATCAATCATTTAAGGAATGATTAATCCCAATACTATATAAACTGTTTGAACAATCAGGTAAAGAAGTAATCCCACATAATTCTTTTTCTGACACAAATCTGGTTTTGATTTTTAAACTAGAGAGAGCAAAGACAGAGAAAAAAAACTATAGACTATCTTTTAAAACTAGCAAGGATATTATAACAATATATCACAAAGCTCATATTCTATGACCATATGGAGTTATGCTAGGAATTAAGGGCTGATTCAATATTACAAAACTATCAGTATAATTTACCTCAGTTACAAAAACAATAAACATACTATGACAATCTCAACTGATAGGGGAAAAGCTTTGTGACAAAATACAATACTTATTCCTATTAATGTATCAGAAATCATACAAATAAATGAAGACTTTCTAGAAAAGATCAGTAGTATCTATATAAAACCAAGAGAAAGCAATATCTATAATGTGGATAAGCTTGAATCCTTCCCAATAAGATCTAGGGTGAAGCAAGATGTTCAGAATCACCACTATTATATTATATTCAAAATATTAGCTATAACAATAAGAGAAGAAAAATATATTGAAGGAATAAATATAAGTAATGGGGAAACAAAACTATCAATCTTTGCAAATGACACGCATATGCTCAGTCTAGGAATAAACAATACTTGTTGGAAAAAAATAAGGTTTTCATTATCTTTATTTTACATTTATTCTGTCCTGAATAAATTTGTGGCCTCCTGAAAAGGCTACAAAGAATTAGAGAAATGCAAGCCCTTTAATGTTGCTTCCCTTCGAATTTCCTGCCTTGTTCCTCCATTCAGAACTGGGATTGGTCCCAGCTCTTCTGGGTTACAATCTTTCTGATCTGGCCATTACATATCCTATTTAAGCATGCGTGTTAATGAAAGGTTGGTGACCATCCCTGACCCCCAGCTGGCTGGATTTTAACTCAGGTCCTTCTGACTCCAGGGCCAGTGCTCTATTCACTGTACCAGCTAGCCACCCCAGATTACATTAAATTTGAAAGGTTTTATACGAATAAAACAAATATAGCCAAGATCAGAAGGAAAGCAGAAAATTAGGGAAAAAATTTATAGAAAGTTTCTCAGATAAAAGTCTTGTATCTCAAATTTATGAAGAACTTTGTCAAATCTGTAAGAATACAATTCATTCCCCAACTGATAAAAGTTTGAAGGATATGAACAGGCAATTTTCCCATAAAAAAATAAAAATAATTTATAGTCATTTGAAAAAATGATCTAGGTCATCAACTGATTAGAATACAAATTAAAATAACCTTGAAATATTATTTTATACTTACCAGATTGGCTGAAATGATTGAAGAGGAAAGTAACAAATGTTGGAAAGGATATTGAAAAATTGGAATGCTAATTCATTGTTGGTGGAATTGTGAATTGATCCAACTATTTTGGAGAGCAATTTGGAAATACACTCAAAGAGTTATTAAACTAATTATATCCTTTGACCCAGAAATACCACTACTTGATCTATTTCTGAAGATAATGATGGAAAAAGGAAAAGGCCCTGTTCTTTCATGTTTAAAGCAACTCTCTTTGCAGTATCAAAGAACTGGAAATTAAAGGGATGTCCATCAATTGGGGAATGACTGAAAATCTTGTGATATATGATTGTGATAGAATACTATTGTTATAAAAAATGGTGTGTTCATTGATTTTAGAAAAAAAAATAGAAAGACTTGTATGAAAAAAAGAGTGAAATGAGTAGAACCAAGAGAACATTGTATACACACTATCAGCAGTATTGTTTTAAGAACAACTTGAATGAATAAGTTATTTTGTAGATTATAAATGCCCAAATTAAGTATAAAGGACATATGAAGAAAGATGCTGTCTGAATCCAGAGGAATAACTGATAAGTAGAACTATGTATGAAACAATTACATATATATATATATATGTATATATATATATGTCTCTATTTATTGTAAGTAACAATAATCTTACTAAAAACTCCACACGGCCATTAGTGAATTCAGGAAAATATTGTTATTTAACATTCTTGCAAATGGGTAACCTGGCAGGCACACTTGTAGTTAAAACAAAACAAAACAAAACAAAACAATCATTTATCTTAATGTCTCCAGCACAAATCCCTTGCCTGGTTCCTCATTGGCTGGGTACTGAAGAGTTAACAACCTATCTGAAAATGCCTAGCCCCCCTCTTGTCCTTCACCCCCCCCCACATGTGGGTCTCTACCCATGATTACAATCACCATTTCCACATTTCATCCTGGCTGAAATAATTTAGCGTATTTGAGTCTTAAGATGGAGATAATGAACTCAATGTCTGTATCTTCTTTGTTTTCTAGTTAAAATTTTACTTCTTATTCTCTGTATGTGATGATCTTCTTTGTAACTTCGTTTGGTGGGAAGGAGTCAAGCTTACAGATATAAGCTTGATTCACTCCCTTCTTCTTTAATCCCCAGATCAACATTTAATATTGAAGATAGATATTATTTATTTCAGTATCCTTCTTTAAGCCAAATAGTATAGTATTCTTAGAGCTCCTTCGGCTCCCCTCCAGGCAAGACTCAATGGCCCACTTGAAGAGATGTTGGCAAGATTCCCAATGTCTCCTCATGAATCATATTTATATAATTCCTCTGGACATACCCAGAACCCACGTGCACAATTCACACTCTACATTTTAAATTTGAAAGGGGGTTATCACAATAACTTACATTTAATTTTCTATTCTCTCTACTACATTTCATATATAAGAAAGATCCCATTTACTACTCTCAGACTTTTTCTTCTTGTTTTTGGAACAAAGTATGTGATATGAATTATTTTCATTAATTAATTATTCAGGCACCATTAGCTTAGAACTAATTCACCTTTTTCCCTATTCACATCTTCCCACATTAAGCATTTTTTGATTCCTCTGTTCAATCATTTTTCTAGCATTGGTACTCAAATAATTGATTAAATACTCATTGAAAGTAAACATTTTCCTTTGGGAAATTCCAAAACAAATGAAACAATTTTTATTTGAACTTTAAAGTATATCAACATAGGGCCAAGAATGAAGGTGGATTTTTTCAGCCAAAAGTGAAACATTTTCAGAAATTTATAAAGAACTGAATCAAGGATTATAATGATATCTGTCTGGCAACTTTAAATGTAGCTTTTGCTGGCATGAATCATATAATTAGGTCTTGTGTGCTGTTTCCAACTCATCTACCAGCATACTAATATGCTAAAAAAAATAATTTTAACAAGCAAATGAAGCACATTCTTTATTTCCTTAAACTGTATTGTATCTTTTCAAAGTAGTCAGGATTTTTAGAACATTTGTTTCATCTGTGGCTAAAAGGACATAAAAAAAGCTTTGGGGCACCAATTGCCTATACTTTTATAAATGCCAATTTTATCAAATGTTTCCTAAACTAGAATTTTTGGAGTATGCAATGGCAAGCACAGAAGTAGTTCACACCTTGTTTCAGCTTTTGAATTAATACCTTGTTTCAGTTTCAGTTTCTTTTGAGCCTTATATCAAGTCTATTAGGAAACAGAATGGGTGAACCCTACAACTTGTGAACCCTAGTACTCATGAACTCATGCAATAGGAAGGGGAGGACCTAATGACCATATAGAAGGAGAATTTCCAGGCTAGAGATGGCAGAACTAAGAAGAGAACTCTTGTGGTGGAAGAGTCAAGAAGGAGAAAACTTGTGGGATCCCAGCACTCTGTTTTTCTGCTCTGTGCTGATGTTTGTTTGTGATATTTTGTACAGAAGCCCTGGGACCTTACTGGAAGCCCTGAAAGAGGATTTTCTGGTTGAATGTTTACAGAAGTCCTGGAGGAGCGTTTTGGAGGTCCTGGGGCTTTTATGGATGATTTGTGCCGACCTCTTGGACCTTGTTTGTGTATCTGTGTTGATTTCTATTTTGATGATTTGTATTGAGTTCTTAGACCTTGTTGGTGGGTCTGAGTTGATTTCACAGGCAGATAGTGAATTGATGATGGTGCCACCAATGTGCATGAATATTATTGTGGCTCTGTTAAGTTTTGTCTTCCCAGAAACAGGAACTGTGAAGGACTTGAGGTGGAATGGACACTGCGAGCTTCAATATGGAACAGGAACTGGATGAAGAACTGGACAAGGAGCTAGACAAGAAACTTGGAGGTACCTGCCTTTGAACCCAGGTGACAGTTGGAGCTAGGACTATGGAAGAGGAACCATGGAAGCGGAGAGCCAACCTCAAGTTAAGCTGAAAGAAGACTTTACTTGGATACTGTGTACTGACTGAGAAGATTATGATTTACTGTGACCTTAGGGGTAGAGAACTTTGACTTTTGTACTTTGTAATTGAATTAAGGATTTTGTGATTTACTAAATGAATGTACTTTGGTGAAAACTGTGTGGCCATTTTAGTGATAAATTGTTGAGTTGTGACATGGTGAATGCTATATTTTGATTTTCTGTGATAAGTTGTAACATTTTGAATGCTGTATTTTGATTTTCTATGAATGTTTTGCTCTGATTTGTTATTGAATAAATAAAGAGTTTGCTATACTATGTAATGAGAATCTTGAAAGCTGTTCACAGCAGCAGTCCTCTGGAAAGCTGCTCATGAGTGGCTTTACAAAGTATTAGTTATTTCCCAATTGACATAAAGTTCTTGTATTATGAAATAATTTAAAAATTTAATAGGATATCTCAAGTTACTTTGATCACTACTTTTGCAGTAACTATAGCATATAAAGAAAATATGAATGCATTAGTCAGTAAAGGAACATTATTAAATATGTACTATGTATCAGACCCTGTGTGATAATCTCTGAGGATACAAAGAAAGATAAAATACAGTTTCTGCCCTTGTGGCCCTCATAATTGTTTGACAAAAGACTAAACAAATTGTGGCACATTACAATAATAATCATTGCATTGTAAGAAATGACTATTATAAAATGCAATAAAACTGAGAACTTATGAGAAATGAAGCAAGTCAAACAATGATAAGAACATAGAGGACAGCAACAATAATTTAAAGGAAAACAAAAAGAGAAAAGACCAAACAACTCAGTCCAATGCAATGATCAACACTGACTCTGAGAGAATGACTGTGAAACATCTCCCCATTCTCTTTGGAGAGATAGTTTCCTATTTCTATGGAAGGAAGCATATACTGATTTTATGGCATGGCTAAGATATCAGTTCATGTGTCTATACTTAACTAGAAGGGAGTTTTCTCTTCAGGGTTTATATTAGGGGATGAGAACAAGTTGTTTTAGAAGTCTATAAATTATATATTTAAAAAAGTGAATAGGAAAGAACAAAAACAGAAACATTCTCTTCCAGTATTCTTACTTTCCATCAGCAAGTTGTTTAATGGAGAGTTGTTGGATACCCATTTGCTTTGCCCAGGATCTACCATTGGTCTATTACTTCTTCATGAATGTATCATAGCCATACACACACACACACACATGTTACAGATACATATTATTTATGTATATATTATCTGTATCTCTTATAGATATATAAATGTATATATAACATATTATGTTATATATGTTTTATATATGTATATAATGTGTATATATGTGTGTGTGTATATATGAGATATTTCAAATTCCTTGATTATTTTTTCAATGGATTTCACAAACTTTAGAGAAGACCCTGGACAAACTCTCATAATATTTAACAGGCTGAGTTCATGGAATTTCTAATAAAATAAGCTATGCATAATGATAGGATCACCTTGCGAGTGACAGGCCCCAGAATGGCTAATATTATACCTGTCTGCATTCATGCTGTTCATATCATGGGTGGTAAATCACCATTGGTCCATTTTAGGCACTCTTGCTGTTCTATTCAGTTATAATCAGCACAACTGGGACTGAAAAAGCTGACTGAAAAGCCTGGGTTTGTCTGCATGCTGCTCATGCTAAAGTACTGCCTGCATAGTGCAGTCTTAGAAATTACAATAGATGTGTGGCAAATTGACCTCAGATTTTTAGGTCTCTTTTTCACAGTTTTACAATGAGCTCATGTGGAAATTCTATAGTGAACCAATGAATTTCAAGTAGTGGACTAGAGTACATCATCATATTTTCAGAATCAAGTGGGAATAATTCTAGTGTTAAAACTAGACATTCATAGAAAACAAAAACACAATATTAACTATGATATACTAGAAATGCTCTAGCCGTTTTCCTTTTCTCCAGTCTGTAACATAAGGCATTAGAATGAGAGTGAAAGTGTGTGGGTGGAAATCTAATGTGTTTTTTCACCCTGATTTTAGTTACCATTATGTCATTTCTTTCTCATAGCAGACTGGGCACATTTTTACGGTGTTAAAATACGGAGAATAGTTTTGAGTGGGATGAGAAGGCTGGTGGCAAGATAGCAGCAATGGTGCATTTTTAAATGATGTCTTCACTACATTTTTGACGTGCTTATATATATTACTATATCATGAGATTTAAAGCAGGGATAGCATCACACATATGCTTTCCTAAAGAAACTTTAATTCTTTGAAAAACCACTACACAAAGCTTTGGGATTGTCCTTTTGCATTAAATCAGAAAAAAATCTCTACAACTCCCCCCCCCCCCCCCGCCACCAAAGGGAAATCCTCCCTGATCTGCGAGGGGATCAAGCATAGCTATATTCTTCATTGTGTTGCTCTGATATTTCATTCTCTTGCTCAAAAAACAATAATAATTCCTAAATACTTCATAAAACAAAAACCCCAAACCCATTTCTGTATGCTGCAAAAAAGTCTTGCACTCTTCCCTCATTTCCATATAGTAGGTGTTTAATAAATATGTTTTTTTGCCTAGAAGTGAAAAGTCATACTTTTATCATGCACCACATCCCCACACACGTTTTTTTCCCACATTCTTAGACAGTCATTTGTATTATTAGAGTAGGTAATTATTTCTGTTTGGAAAATGGATCCCTACAATTTCCTGGAATGCTTCTTCTAGCCAAGAAATGCTTGTACTTTCTTTTATCAGAGGCTTGCCCTCCCATAATTGAGGAGTTCATGATAATGCTTAAATGCAACTATTTATTGAATACCTACTGTGTTTAAGACATTGTGCTACTAGAAAGGCAAAGATGTAAACAACAAACAAACAAACCACTCAAATCCTTCCTACAAAGAGATTAGTTCTTCTCTGTGGTGGGGAGTACACAGATGATTAAGATACATAGTTCAGTGTAAGGCAGGGAAAGGAGAGATAAAAAATACTTTAGAAAAAATAATAAAGTGAGAGAAGAAACTCAGCATGGTTCATATATGGGAATATGACATGCTTTAAGGAGGAGATAGTCCCTGGCCTGGATTTGGAAGGAAGAGGATTTTGACAATCCCAGATAAGGAAGAAGAATAATGGAGGCATAGAAATTCCTGAGAGTAAGGGATAATATTGTGAAATCAGGGAATAGCTAGTTGAAAGACATGGCTGAAACATAGAATATATGAAGAGGAAATTGTTTGGAAAGTTAAGTTGAATCCAGCTTTGGGAGAGCTGTAAGACAAAGCTATGGATTTTATATTTGATCCTTGAGACACTAGGGAGCCAATGAAGGTTTTGAGCAAGGAAGTGATATGGTTAACCTTTACACTGGGAAATCAAGTAGGGTAAGGCTTTTGCCTCTGGCTCTTTCTTGACTGGTTATTATTGAAGAAAAAACAAATTGCTATGTGTTTCTGGGTAAGGCAGGGGATTTGAGCCTATTCTCACTAGAGAAGGCAGAAAGACAAGAACACATGGTCTATTTGTGTGTGTGTGTGTGTGTGAGTGTATGTGGTGTGGTGTGTTCTGGTTATGTCTATTCTGCTTTTAAGTGAAGGAGATTGGAGATAGGTATGACCTTGTGAGTTTTGAGAGGCTCATAGATCTAATATGTTTAGGGATGGAATGCTTGTTAAGGTTTGCAGTGGGACAGTCCATTAGTGAGGTCTTGTGGCATGAGGTGAGAGATCTAACCCAATGGTAGCTTGAGACGAGGACTAATCAGTGGCTATGATACATTTGGAAGTGAACCTGGTGAAGGTAAATACTATGTAGAAACTGTTACCTTTAAGGGGACCCTCTCAGGGAACTGAGGTGTATAGGCAGAGTATGCCACCCCATGGTTGAGTAAAATATTTTTCTTGTCTTCTTAGTAAGTAATCTCTTTTTAGAAACATATTGATATGAATTGCTTAAATTGACCCAGGATATTATTACTCGAAGTGAATACTAGTGGGGGTGTGGAGGGGAAACTCCAGTATGGAGAATACACCATGAAATCAGTGAACTTCCACTGCCCATCCTCATGCCTTTTCAGAAGTAGGCTCCCCAGCCTGTTCTTTGTAGGAGGCACATTTTTACATAAAGTTGAGGAGTCTGTCCTACAGGTTTTCCTCTGTGTTGCTTGTAGCATTCAGAATGAGAATTGTCCCAGCACTCTATATCAAATCTCCTGCAACCTCATCATATTTCCACAAATTTTAACTTTTGACATCCCTACCTCCTTACAGCCAGTGCTTGAACTCCTTGGCAGAAAAAGGAAAAGATTCCTAGTTCACAGACTATGAAGGCTTTCTGAGTAATTCAATGAAATAACAATATATTAAATGCCTTCCATGTTCAAGGCACTAAAGAAAAGAACACATGACTAATATATAGATATGTATAATAATAATGGTGCAAATTTAGGTCTTTTTAAAATTCAATTTTATTTTCAATTCCAGATTCTCTCTCTCTTACTATCCCTTCCCTCACCCATCGAGTAGGCAAAAAATACAGAACCCTTTACAAATATGAGGTCATGCCAAAAAAGAATTTCTCCATTATCCAGGTTCTGGAAAAGAAAAAGAAAAAAAATTGCTTCAATTCGCACTTTGAGTCCATCAGTTCTCAATCTGCAGGTAGATAGCAATTTTCATCATTTGAAGATTTGGTGGGTTAATGTATTGATCATAGTTACTAAGTCTTTTACACTTTATTATTTTTACTGTATTGTTATTACTATTTATAATGTTCTACTGATTTTACTTAATTTTGCATGAGTTCATATAAGTCTTTTCAGCTTTTTCTGAAACCATTTTCTTCATTGCTTCTTACAGAATAATAATATTTGATTACATTAACATACAATAACTTCATCAGTCATTCCCCAATTAATGTTAATGCCTCCAGTTTTAAAATCTTTTCCTTTTTCTTTGATGTATATGTGGTACAGTAGTAGTTTTGAAGGGTCAAAGAGAATGCACAGTTTAATAACTTTGGGAAAATAATTCCAAATTGTTTTTCCATAGAGGTTGGACTAGTTCACAGCTCCACCAAAAGTGCATTACTTTACCTGTTTTCCAATAGCTTCTCTAGCATTTGTCATTTTCTTTTTCTGTCATCTTACTCCATCAGATGGGAGAGTTATAACTTCAGAGTTGTTTTAATTTGTACTTCTCTAATTTTTAGTGATTTAGAACATTTTTTCTATATGACTATTTATAACTTTGATTTCTTCTTCTGAAAATTGCTTGTTAATATCTTTTTACCACTTATGAATTGGAGAATGGTTCTTCTGATGCATTTTGCTCTGTTCTCTCTCCTTCCCTCCCTTTCAAATGAAACTTTAGTCAGAGAAATTTTCTTCAAAATTCCCCCCTTCTGTTTCCTCCTTTTCTTTTCATTTTACTTCCATTGGTTTTGTTTGTGCCAAAAAGGAACTTTCAATTTTATATAATCAACTTATTTATTTTTACCTCCCATCAACATGTCTGTCTCATTTTGTTATGAACTTTGCCCCAACTTAGACATATAACATCTAATTTCTTCCATGCTCTACTAATTTGCTTATGATATAACCTTTCATGTCTAAATCATGTAACCATTTTAGCTTGTCTTTTTACATATTATCAGATGTTGGCCTAATTTCTGCCAGACAACATTCCAATTGTCCTAGTATTTTTTTGTCAAATGGTGAGATCATACCCCCAAATCTGGGATATTTGAGCTTATTAAAGATTAGGCTATCATGCTCTGTACATTTTATACTTCTGTGTTTTATATATCTAGTTTGTTCTAATGATATGCTATTTTATTTTTATTCAGTACCAATTTGTTTTGATAATCACAGCTTTGTACTCTAGTTTGAGATGTGGTACTGCCGGACCCATTTTCTTCCCACTTTCTCCCCATTGATTCACTTGATATTTTTGATCCTTTGTTACGTCAGATGAATTTTATTTTTTTTAACTCCATAAAATGATTTTTTTGTAATTTGGTTGGTATGGAACTGAATAAGTAAATTAATTTAGGTAACATTGTCATTTATATTATATTGGCTTTGCCTACCAAGGAGCAAATAATATTTCTCCATTTATATCTGTCTTTATTTGAATGTTATGTAATTGTGTTCATATTATCCCTTGGTTTATCTTGGCAAGTACGCTCCTAAATATTTTAAACATTTTGTAGTTAGAAATGGATTTTTTCTTTCTAATTTTTGCTGCTGGGTTTTGTTGGTAGTATATAGAAATGATGATTTATGTGGATTTATTTTATGTCTTGCATCTTTTTAGTTTTTCCTTATTTAATTTTTAATTATTTCAGCTAGGTTTTTAGTTTACTTTCTAGTGTTCCCTAAGTATATGGTCATATCATTTGAAAAAAGTCAGTTTTATTTCCTCATTGACTATGCTTATTGTTTTAATTTTTTTAATGCTATACTCTTTCTAGTGCAATATTTAACAATAGTGGTTATAACTGACACTGTGCTTCACCTCTGATCTTATTGGAAAGGCTTCATCATAGATATTTCTTGCTTTTGGTTTTAGATAGATATACTCATTGTTTTAATAAAGGCTTAATTGTCTTCCCTATTGTCTAGTGCTTTTAAAAGGAATGAATATCTTATTTTGTCATAAGCTTTTCTTGCATCTTTTGAAAAGAAATCAGATGATTATTGTTTTTTTATTATCGATATGGCCAATTATGTTGACAATATTCCTAATACTGAACCAACCCATCATGCCTGGAATAAATTCTACCTTGTTTTAGCATGCGATCTTTGTGATATAGTGCTGTAATCTCCTTGCTAGTATTTTGTTTAAAGTTTTTGTATCACTATTCATTAAAGAAATTGTTTTACAGTTTTCTTTCTCTGTTATTACTTTCCCTAGTTTAGGTATCAAGACAAAATTAGTGTCACAGAAGGATTTTAGTAGGGCTCTTTCTTTGTGTATGTTTTCAAACAATTTATATAGTATTGGAATTAATCATTCTTTCAATATTTGGTAGAATTCAGTTGTAAGTACATTTGTTTGTAGGTTTTTTCCCTCTTAGGGAGCTTATTTATGGCTTGTTCAATTTCTTTTTCTAAGTTAGAGTTCTTCAAGTATATTTAATTATTCTATATCTTGCTCTATTAATCTTCAATATGTGTGTATATATGTATGCATGTATACACCCATCCATTTCATTTAACTTACGAGTTTTGTTGCCATGTAGTTAGACAAAATAGTTCTTAAAATTCTCTTTTATTTATCTTCATTGATTGTGAGGTCATCTTTTGAATTTTTAATGCTGTTTTATGTCTATTTCTTGCCAGTAACATATTTTGCATTCCGTCTTTTAAATCTAGTTTGTTATGTCTTCCACCTAACAGGTGAGTGTATTCTCTTTGAAGTGTAAGGTATGTTCAGGGAAGACTAGTACCACTGGTGTGAAGGCTGTTTTCTACCTTGGGTGTCCACCTGGTCCACCCAAATGACACTCATGGCTTCAAAAAACTGTAGCATGTGCAGGGGCCACACCCCAGTAAATATTTCTGCAGATGAGTTAAACCAGACTGAACGTAACTGAGAGGCCAAAAACCCTTTGGTGAGTTAAAAGAGTGTCTACTCTAAGAATGGGAAGACTTCCCTCAGTGGAATGGGCAGATGAGAACAATTTGTTCCAACAGCCATGAAGGAGGATGAAACAGGTACTGTGGAGAGCTTAGAGTTTGGTTAGACATCAGAGATGCCAAGATCATCCACTGCATCCTGAGCCATTGCCAGTCATCTTGACCTTATCTTGCCACTGGACTGTGATGGCTCTGAAAGACAGAGTTAGGCTGACAACGTCACAGCAACTCTGCCTCACTTAAATTCAATTTTTGTGCAAATCAAAAGATAATATCCATACTTCTTTACCATTTTTATTTATTTTAAAATACTGTGGCAACAAGGAAGTGATGAAGCAGCAGGTGCAGTTACACTGGGAACTATAGTTACAAGCCTACACACAGGTGACCCAGGCCATGGCATTGTCTTCTCATTGGAAGTAGTAGTGGGATCAAGCAGCCCATTGGGTGTCTGAGCAGCCTTCTAAGGACTGCACTGCTTACCTCCTGGTATGAAGAAGGGGCTAGAAAAACGTGCCCTAAAAATTGTCTGCTTTATTCAACCCTGGTCTGCTTACCACAGCACTGCAGTCAAAACACACACAAAGAAATGAAAGGCATTGCGAAGATGATTCCATTCACCATCAGTACATGGAATGTATGCATGCTTGTGGACAATATGAAATCTGGTATACTTGAAAAACAAACTGTTCTTGTTGTGAGAGAATTCAGTAGTTATCACATCCAAATAGGAACTCTGAATGAAAGAAGACTGGCAAATGAAGGACACCTCAATGAAGTGAAGCTGGATACATATTTTTTTGGAGTGGCTGCAATGAAAGAATGTGTCCATAAGTTGGTGTAGGTTCTGAAATCAAAACTGATCTAGTCAACAGGCTTGTAGACTTACTAAAAGGAACAAACAACAGGTTCATGACAGCATGATTGCCACTTACAGGAAAACACCATGTCACCATTATCAGTGCTTATTGTCCCACCTTAATGAACCCTTATAAGGTCAAAGAAAAATGTTATAAAGACCTGGAAACTCTCATCATCAATGTGCTGAAAGAAGACAACCTTATAATTCTGGGTGACTTTAATACTAGAGTAGGTACAGACTATCAGATATGGCAGGGAGTCCTTGGGAGGAATGGAATAGTAAACAGCAACAAAAACTGTAACTTACTGCTGAGGATTGTGTGCCTCATGGCCTCATCACCAATACTTCTGTTTGCTTAAACACAATAAAACTTTGTGGATGAACTGTTGCAACAACCTTTGGAATTTGGTAGACTATATCATTGTAAGAGGGAGAGATAGGTGGGGATAGGTGGGATGTGAGAATGACAAAGGCAATGAGTGGTACAGAGTACTGGACTAATCATAGACTTATGCTCTCCAAGCTAAATATTCACATTCAACAAAAGTGGCCCCAAGGCAAGATGACTAACAGAAGACAATATCAATGTATTAAAATGCTTCTCTGATAAGGAACATTTTGTGGCTAATTTGGAGGGAGAGCTCAGGCAAAACATGGTTGACAACAGTGGAGCAGAGGACTGGATAGCTTTCAGAGATTCTGTGTACAGTACTTCATTTACTTATCTGAACCAGAACACTCACTAACACCAAGATAGCTTGATGAAAATGATGAAAAAATTCAGAAGATGCTAAATGAAAAATGAGAACTCTGCAGGGTTTATGAGCAGGGTAGTTCATCTGTCTTTAAGAAGGTAGTATTTAACTCCTTCAAAAGTAAAGTGCAAGCAAAACTTTGAGAAAGGAAGGATTCTTGGCTCAGTAAGAAAGCAGATGAAATTCAGTTTTACACTGATAGTAGCAATCAAAAGTGATTTTTTGATGTCCTGAAAGCTATTTACAGGACAAAGACATATGGCGCATCTGAACTACTCAGTACTGATGGAGTCACATTGATTAGTGATAAGGACAAGATCCTGGAGAAGTGGATTGAACACTTCCATAGTATTCTTAAAAGACTGTCATCAATGTTGAATCCATTGACCATATACCTCAGGTTGAAGTCAATTCCCTTCTAGCCAAACTTCCAACTGAAGAAAGCTCCTCCCATTTGGCAAAGCACCTGGTGCTGATTCTATTTCAGCTGAAATTTACAAGGTAGGGGTTCACTTCTCATACAAAAGCTAACTGAGATTTTCCAGATTATATGTCAAGAGGAAATTAGCCCCCAGGAGTTCAAGGATGCCTTCATTGTCCATCTCTATAAAGGTAAAGGAAATAGACTGTTCTGTGACAATCACAGAGTGGTATGTGTCTGTGTCTGTATCTTAGTCATTTTGTCATTGTTGGCAAGATTCTTGCCAGAGTCATCTTTAATAGGCTGATTCTTCTCCTGGAGGATTTTCATTTTTCTGAGAGTCAGTGTGGCTTCAGAAGGGCTAAGGAATGGATGATAATAAAGTTTGTTACTTGACAGCTTCAGGAAGAATGCCAGAAACAGAATACATAATGTTCATTGATCTGACCTTTGATACTGTTAGTTGAGAAGGCTTAAGAAAAATTATGTCAAAATTTGATTGCGTGGAGAAGTTCAACAGTATTGCACATCAATTTCTTGATGGCATGATTGCCCAGGTTCCAGATAACAGATAATTCTCTTGTGCTTTCCCAGTCACCAATGGAATGAAGCAAGACTGTGTACTTGTGTCCATGCTTTGTAGCATGATGTTTTTAGCAATGCTATCAGATGCCCTCAATGAGGATAAACACAGCATCATGGTCAGTTACTACATTGATGGTAAATTATTTAACTTTAAAAGGCTACAAGCCAAGACCAAAGTAGAGGGAAGGTTGGTGCATGATTTTTTGTTGTTGTTGTTTGTTTACAGATGATTGTACATTCAATGCAACCTCTGATGCTGAGATATAAAATGTGTGGATCAGTTTTTTCTTGCTCATGCTAATTTTGGCCTAACAATTAACAACAAGAAAACACAGGTTCTTCACCAACCTGCTCCACACCATCCATGCATTGAACCATCAGTTAGAGTAAATGGAGAAATTTTTAATATCATGGACAAGTTAGCTTACTTTGCAAATATTCTTTCTTGGGATGTACAAGTAGAGGCTGAGGTTGATATACACATTGCTAGAGCTAGTACAGTGTTTAGGGGGGCTCTGAAAGAAAGTATGGGAAAGAAGAGGTATAAGATTCCTTACCAAAGTGAAGGTCTACAGAGCCATTGTGCTGACCTCATTGTGGTATGCTTATGAAACCAGGCCAGTATGCTAGTGCTATAACAGGAAACTGAATTGCTTCCATTTGAATTGTCTTAGGTAGATTCTGAAGATCATCTGGCAAGATAAGGTACTGGAGGCTGAGGTCCTTTCTTGAGTGTAACTGCCAAGCATTCAAACTCTACTACAGTAAGTGAAACTCGGAGGGACTGGCTACATTGTTCAAATTCCAAACATACATTTGCCTAAAGGACTGTTTTACACAGAACTCATGCAAGGCAGATATTCACATGGTGGTTAGAAGAAGTGATACAAGTACACTCTCAGTGTCTCTCTGAAGAACTTTGGAATTGCTTATGTGACATGGAAGACACTGGCAAAGGACTGTAGCTTGGCATATCTGCATCAAAGAAGGTGCTGTGCTCTGTGAGTAGAACAGAATTGCAGTAGCTCAAAAGAAATGTAAGATGTGCACATTTAGAGACATCACTCCAAAAATGTTCATATGTACTATTGTGCCCTATTTGTGGTAGAGTCTTCTGAGCTTGTATTGGTCTAATTAGCCATAGTTGAACACACTCAATCCTGACTCCAACAGAATGATTTCCATTTTGGTTCTCTTCAAGAACAAAGGAGAACAACCACCCAACAATAAATCATCCCATTCACATTTAGATTATGATTGCTAACTGTGTATTTCCCTCCATCCATTTTCTTTAACACTTATCCATCTCTTTTTTTACTTTCTTCCCTCTGTAAGAGTTTTGCTTCTGGCCACTCCTTCCTTTATTCTACCTTCCCTTTCTCTTGATCTCTTTCCCTCCTAGTTCCCTTTTCGGTTAGAGGAATTTTTGCACACAACGCCATGTATCTATCTACCTATCTATCTATCTAGAAAAGGACACACATATTCTTCCTCCTGAACTAGTTCAGATGAGAATGAGATTAAAACATTGCCCTCTGTTACCCATTCAGGGTCCCTTCCTTTGTATAAACTCTTTCTTGCATACCTCATTTATGTGAATGTTTTCCCCATTTTTGCCCTCCTTTTTCAATTGTCTCTATCACCCTTCCATTCTTTTTTTAAATAAATTATCCCATTGTAATAGGATCACACTCATGCCTTTTATATAAGTAGAATCTCTTTAATAGCCTAAGTGATAATAAAATTCAGATAGTTCTGAATAGTCTTCTGTCTCAGTTTCCTCATCTGTAAAATGAGGATATTTATAGCTCAACTCCCAGGATTGCTGGGAAGATCAATTAAGATAATTGTAAATTACTTAGCATAGCACCTGTCACATAGTAAATACTATGTAAATATTAACTATTATTAATAGAAAATATGGTCAGAATATGGCAAAACAGAGTGGTTCAAGGTGAGTAATCAGGACATTTCAGCCATAGATTAGAGTCCTAAAACTGGTTGGATTAATGCTCCCAAGGTGAGGCATAATTTCTGGAGACAGTGTTTTGGGTTTATACTGGAGCTCAAGAGAGATAATTTTTAAAATTTCAGTGTGAGTCTTTAGCTTGATTTATTGTTTTGTTGATCACCCACATTTAATAAGGTGATGGAGAAAAATGTTAATATTGAAGATTAAACCTAAAAGTATGCATTGGGTAGGTTCCTCTCCCTCACCCCCCCCAAAGAGCTGGTTGTTAAGCATTTAGCAGCACACCACTTGGGTTCTCATTTTAGATGGGGAAAAAGTGAGCTACAACAGAGCAGATGACAAGACAATGGTTGTTAAACATTTAGCTGCATACCACTCTTGGGTTCCCATTTTAGGTGGGGAAAAAGTGAGCTTCAACAGAGCAGATGGCAAGACATGTAATCAAGCCAGCCCCTGGTATAAGATAGATTGTTGTATAATGGAATGCAAGACTTGAAGCATGACAGTTTTTAAAAGCTCACCTTCCCATCAGTTCATGTCCATAGTGCTCCACAGCAACCACTTGATTAATACAGGAAAACTAGCTTCTCCCTTATCTTATTCTAAGATGTTCTAAACAGATATCTTCTTGAGATTTTTCTACCTTGATCTTATCTGGAGGATAGGTATAATGTGTCCACAACAAATTCCATACATCTTCTCCTATGCTTTTTTTTTTCACTAGTTTGTTGGTTCACTAATAATCTTACCTGGTCATTAACATTTCCATCAACCCTGATGCCCTTTAAACATATTTATGATAGATTTTCATGGCTTCCCTAAGAGAATATATTGCCTTCCAGGGACTAGCTGATCCTCTCACTTTTTTTTTAAAGCAGTTGGGGTTAAGTAACTTTCCCAATGTAACACGGCCAGTTATTTTGTGTGGGTGTTAAGTGTCTGAGGCTGGAACCGATCCCAGGTCTTCCCGACTCTGGGGCTGGCGCTCTTACTCACTGCACCACCTAGCCACCCCCTTATTTTTTCTTCAGTTAAAATTCCTTAGATAATCAGAACACTTTATGATAATTTTCTGAAATTCTTAAGTGCATGTGCCTGAAGGATTTACTATTCTTCTTTGCCAATGAAGTTCTATCATAAGTAGGCCTTATTTCTTAATTTCTGTAGTTATATCTTTATTAATCAGTTTCTCAGGGATGGGAAATATTTTATTTTTAATCTTCCCTTCCCTATTCTACACCATTATAGATATTAGAAGCATTGTAGACTAATTATTCAATATATAAAATTAGAGCAATATATTTGGCAAAAGAGAATGTGAGTTTACCTTTTTAACTTAATACTTGTGACCTGAGGCAAATAATTTCATCTTTCTAGGTCCCAGTTTCTCTATATTGAAAATGAAGTTAGAATTTTGTAATCACTAAAATCCCATTCCTGGTCTAAATATGAATAATCAGTTTTCTCTCTCACATTCTATGAGATATTAATTCAAAATTATCACTTCTACTGACTGACTTTTGGCAAGTCACAGATTCTCTGTGCCTTAATTCCTCCACCTGTACAATGAATTGAATTAGTTGATATTTGTGGTCCCTGGAAGTACTAGAATTCTATGACCCTGTCTATTTGTAATAACAATTGTTCATATTTTTCTAGTGCTTTATGACTTCTCAAATTGATTCTTCACATGTACATAACTTCAATCTCGTCAGTATCTCAGTACTGTTAAATAAACATCTATAATACTTATGGATTCACTTATGTTCAAACCAGTATCACTTCCATTGGGTTTTATTCTTTCTTAAACAAGACAGTTTTTGAGTATACAACACTTTACTATAATAGTAAGCAAATTGTCGAGAAAAATTCAGTGGCTTTTTGTTTCATTTCTATAATTTATTCTGACTTTTAGCTCCATAGACACCTCTTTTTCAATTACTTTAATTATTTCTTATGTTAAAACTGAGTCCCCTGAATTTTTACTATCTCTTAATTGCTGGCAGTCTCTTCCTGAAACAAAAATCAAAGTTTAGCAGTCAAGAAATTATTCTGCAAAAATGGTAAGATCTCAGTCCTAATTCCTGTGAATCCCACGGCACATCTATCAGTGCTAAAGGAATGAAAACCCAATGTTATGTGTACAATTGCCTTTATAAGACTAGACAAAAAATTCACCAATTGACTTTAACTAGAAAACGTTCAGCCAAGTATTACTCTGGGGGAGCAAAGCACACCCATAATTTGGACAAGATTTGCATTTGTCAACTTTCTTAGCTTTCATTTGACTCTGTTCCTAGCTAATACAAATAGGAACAGTGTACATCCTCCATTTATAAGTCATCAATGTTTTCAAGAAAAGCAAGATGGCTTTGTTTTATACCTTCTTTTCCCTGCTCTAGGCTTGCTAACTTTATAGAAATCTCAACTTTGTTTCTTTGTACACTGAATTAATTAGTTTCAATATGAACTATGCTATTCTGATTTTCACAACACCAGTGGGTTCCTGCCAAATTAATTTTCTGTTTGTAGATGGCCCATTAAGTTCAATAAAAAGCCTCTGTCCCTCAGGCAAGAAATCAAAGAACACATTTACTCTGTGTTTTGCAATGATGAATAAAGTGGTAGGATAGTTTACACTTCTATTCTCAACTTTAACCAGATGAAAACATTGGTGTTTTTCAGTTTCTGTTTATGAACGATCAATTGATTGAATTTCTTAGCATAATGTTTTACTTCATACACACACACACACACACACACAGAAAACACACATTTATGTTCATACATGCATGCACATAGACATATATATGCATTTCATGTATCATGTATCTGGTATACACATCTACATATGTATATACACACACACTTTTTATATAGACACAGATATACACATGTATGTATGCATACATATATACATACACACTATCTATATCTATGTAGATATCTACACTATGTCTATATCTATATGACTATAATGTTTCAGTGAAGATGACTTTGATGTATATTTTCAGTAAAATGAAAGCACCTTTAAAATGTAAAATAATTGAGGGTAGGGACTAGTTTAGCATTTCTTTGCATCCCTCCTTTCCCCCAGCTGATTGCTGAGTAAATAGTAAGCACTTATAGATACTTGTTGACTTGAGTTCTGAGCCACTTTATTTGTTAACTATAGCACCCAAAACAGTCCTTTGAACATAGTATGTGGTTAATAAATGTTAGTGATTTCAATTTAAAAATGTAGTGAATGAATAAAATGTTCAATAAATAAATACTGATTTCTCTACTTTCCAAATTCCCATTGCATCACATCTTATCTCTTTAGTCTCCACATTCTATTTCCCAGCGACCACATGATTGATGTAGTGTCAGAATTTTTTTTATATTATTATTATAAAATTTTCTATAGCAGGAATATCTTGACAACTTGCAGCAAACTTCTATTCATTTATTTTCTCTTGGCATTTCTGTAGAAGAAACTGTAGGAAAACTAGAATTCAAAACTCTAAAACTTCAATGACCTTGATACTGCCTAATCCTAAACTTTAATGATAATTACCTCTCCAAAAGGAATCTTTTTGGCAAAAAAAAGCCTATGATTATGGTACTTTCATTCCTTTGATCATTCATTCATTCATTCCTTGTACTGACTTAAATGTTTCAACTTTGGTGATGTGCTCATTATAATCACTTTGGATTAGCAGGGACCAATGGTTGTCCAGTTGGCTAAAATTATTTTTCATGTAAGTCACACATAAAGAGAGTAACTGGGACAATTTGGCAGGTGTTATTTTTAGTTAGCTCTACAAATAGGGAATTTTAATCCTCTGAGAAAAAGTTAGAATCAGGGGGTTGGAGCATAAATATTCTTTTGTGTAAGGAAAGATAGTGTAATTAGTAAAACCATGCTAAGGTATTTATGTAGCCTTGAAGAAATGTCCTGAAGCAAGGCACCAAACTAACTGCAGTAGCCCATGCTTAAGTTAATCAAACTGTCATGTGACATTCCCTTATTAATGCCTTGCATGCTTATTGCCTGAGGATCCTTGATATTTTTGTATTATGATGACCTTGCAAAGACCTGGCTAAGTAAAATAAAACAAAAAAGTTGAAGTGAGTGAGTTTGTAAACGATGCCAAAAAAACTACAAAATCTGTCAGCAATATCTGGACCTGTAAATGGGGCAGGGCAATAGGATTTTGTCCTAAGGTACTGAAATTTAGTGAATGCTGACTATATTGAAGTCTAGAGCACTGGTACCCTGAAATGCAAGGGCAAATTATGGGCTCAATGGAATTAAAGAGTGGTGATTAAGAGTGGGGCCATGATGAAAGGCCAGTTGAAAGGATTACTGTGATGGGTGATGCCTCAGTTTAACTTGAGAGACTTGAGCAAGAGGGAAAGTCTTCTCCCCTCCTCAAACAAATGGGACCCAAATTCTTTTGGGGTAATGGGTGAAGGTCTCAGCTTGGGCCCATAATCCATTAACACCACTGGTAGACTTCAGTAACAGAGAAACAATAGAACTTAGTGTTTAACCAGAATAATTGAATATAGAAAGCTACTAAGCTGGGTTCTGTTAAACATCTACCCTGTCCCAACCTGTTTCCTCTCTCCACTGCTCTGTGAAGAACAGTGTTTCATGCTTTCAGAGTATAGACTCTGGGAACCCCCTTGAGCTCTACTTAAATCTTCCCACTTGATCTGGCATTCACCTGAGCCTATAATCCTTTCATTATTGCTTTGCCCAATTCTTTAAACCTTAACTTAGCCTAGCCCTTCATTGTCTGTTATCTTTGGATTACCTTTTGCTATTTCCCACCCTTGACCCTATCAAAACTCCATTCTCTTGGTTCCTGGCATCAGACCTCTAGTCACCCCACACTACTGGCCACTTCTGTCAATATCCTCCCAAGACCCCATCTTCTCTAGACTACTCGGTCAGCCTTAGGCCCCTCCCATAGATTTTCTGTGTATAAAATCCATCTCAGCCTCCATGAAGGTGCTCAGAATTAATCTGACCTGCTTACATTAGCTAAACAAGTGTTTGGATTCTTTAAGAATCCAAATGGCAGAGCTTTAATAAACTTTGTTTTTCTTTGGCTTAAAGAAGACTTGAGTCAAACTCATTCAGGAAGACATACATGTTGCTCTTTTGTGGTCCTGTTGGGATTTGGGGTTTAGGAGTGCTTGAATTCCCAAAATACCAACACTCCAGGTCTTGCTGAATGAAAAGACTCCTTAAGAGTCTACCTAACACAGTGAATCTTTAATAAACTTTGTTTTACTTTGGCTGAGAGAAGACCTGAGTTGAATTCATTTCTCCCACAACCTTTCTGTATATAAGATCCCATCTTGCCTCCATGAGTTGTGACAGCACCTGAGAATTATCTAGTGCAGACTCACTCTGTGTCAGATTATTCTGGCCTGCTTGTTCAATACAAGCATCACAGATACTGAGGCTCTTTAAGAGTCTAGCCAATATGGAGAATCTTTAATAAGCTGTGCTTGCTTTTCTTTGGCTGAGAGAAGACGAGTTGAATTCATTCAGCGAGACCTGGCATGTGGGTATTTTGGGGTCTAGCACACCCCTAATCCATAACCTCATCATTTTTGTGTTTTCCTTACTTCATCAATGATAATGATGAGATAGGTTCCGCTTAGGCAAAGTAAAGGTAAGTGACTGCCTTTAAGTTAGACTCTACATCTATTCTACTTCTAGTAAATGAAATTCAGTCTCCTATTCTGTTAAAGTATCTAGTATAAACATCCACAACATTCAAAACTTCCCCATTTGCTGTAACCAATGGTTCCACATATAGATGGTGGTGTGGTGGCTGATGGAGCACCTGTGTTTTCTTGGTGTTAATTGTTAGGCCAAAATTAGCACAGGCAGCAGAGAATTGATCCATTTTTGTGCATCTCAGCATCAGAGGCTGCACTGAGTGCACAATCATCTGTAAAAAATCATGCACCAACACCCCTTCCACTTTCGTCCTGGCTTGTAGCCTTTTCAAGTTGAATAATTTACCATCTGTGCGTTAGCTAACCTCGATGCTGTGCTCATCCTCATTGAAAGCATTGGATAACATGACTGAAAACATCATGCTAAAAGTCATGGGAGCAAGCACACAGCCTTGTTTCACTCCATTGGTGATTGGGAAAGCATGAAAGCATTGTCCATTATCTAGAACATGGGCAAGCATGCTGTCATGAAATTGATGTACAATGCTGATGAACTCCAGGCAACCAAATTTTGACATGATTTTCCAGAAGCCTTCGTGGCTAATAGTATCAAAGGCCTTGGTCAGATCTACAAATGTTGTACTTTGACTTCTGTTCTGCTCTTGGCATTTCTCTTGGAGTTGTCAGGAAGCAAATACTATATCAACTGTTTCTTGACAATTTCTGAAGCCACATTGGCTCTCAGGAAGATGGCCATCTTTCAGGTGAAGGATCAGCCTATTAAGGAGAACTCTTAGGTGAATAATTAAGAAAGAGACTACCCTGTGACTGTCACAGGGACAATCGACTTCCTTTACCTTTATAGAGATGGTCAATGGAGGCATCCTTAAACTCTGAGGGGATAACCATACATATGTTTGCCAAAAAGACTATTTTATGGAGAACTCACACAGGCCAAATGTTCACATGATTGTCAGAAGAAGTGATACAACACTCTCAAACTCTCTCTTAAGAACTTGGGTATTGATTGTATAAGATGGGAGACACGGGCATAGGACTGCTCAGCATGGTGTGCCCACATCAGGGAACATACTGTGCTCTATGGGCAAAGCAGAATTGAAACACCTCAAAGGACATTGGGATGCACAAATTTAGAGTATTTACACACACATGTTCACAGGGACTATTTGTGCCTTACCTGTGGTATCCTGAGCTCATATTGGTCTGATTAGTTACAGTCTGACACATTGAAACTCAACTCTAGCATAGTGATGTCATTTTGATCCTCTTAGAGAACGAAGGACAACAACCAACCAATCTATATAGATGACATCAAAAACTATGTCCAAGTCCTGACATTTCTTCCAACTTCAATTGCATACAGATACATCTCTGTCTTGATGATTCCTGTGGCATCTTAAACTCAACATTTCCTAAAACAAACTCATAAACATATCAAAACTTGCTATTTTTTTCTGTCCATTATTTTAGATTGTGGTAACAATATTCACCCTATCTCTTATGTTCAAAACCTTCATACTTTCTTTTTCTTTATCTCTCACATTGAATGGGCTAGCTCTATTGATTATACTTCTACAATAATTTAAATGCTTTGTCTATAAAATGTTCATTATCTTAGATCCTTATTACTACCAGCCTAAATTTTTATCTCTATCTGTCATCCATTTAGAATATTATAAATGACATCTAATGGCTTTCATGCCTTCCCCAATTCAAGCTATCCTCTATGCCAAGACCAAATTAATCTTCTTTATGATAGAGATCCAACCTTAAAAGCATGAAGACCTAGATTCAAGTTCTAAACTGTATATCCTGGAGGAAATTTTCTCCGATTATTCATTGGAAAGACAGAGACTCAAAATGAAGTTTAAAAACTCTCTACACATAATGAAAAGACAATATTTTTTTGGAAAAGACTCTGACACTGGGAAAGATTCTAGGCAAAAAAAGAAGGGGATGACAAAGGATGCAATAAATAGATAATCTCATGGAAGCAACTAACAAGAGCTAGGACAGACTTCAGAAAACAGTGGAAGACAGAAGGACCTGGTGCACTATTGTCCACAGGGTTACAACTGAACATCTCAAAAACAATAACAACAACCTTAACTGACTTTCATGAGAGTTAGCCAAACTATATCATTTGGGACATTTTAGGATTTCATTTTTGTTTTCTGGTCTAAAGAACTATGCCTGCAGCCCTGACATGAAGTTTGTTCACTACTTTGATATCTAGATCATCCAGTCTCTGCTCTTGCCCCTCTCTGCTCTCATGTCTTGCTATTCGACCCCTTGATGGGGTTTCTGTTTTTTTTCCCACTTCTTAAGTGTGGTACCTTATATTTTGTCCTAATGAACTTCATTTTGTTAGCTTCTGTCTGTTTTTCCTAATCTAAATAAGATTATTTTGGATTCTAATCTTATCTGGAATGTTATTGCTGCTTTCTATTCTCCATCTTAAGTTGGCATCCAGAGAAGATTGCAAAAGAAAATATATTACAGAGGCTTCATTCAGAGTTCACTGGCATAATTTGGCCATAAAATTGCAAGCTAATGTTTTACCATTTTCTTCTGATTTCCTTTATTAGTACAGTGACTATTCTAATTTAATTTAATTGATTTTAGATTATGCTGCTCTACTGGTACTCTGAAATGGAGCAACCTTAGCTTATTTATCCACTGCACTCAAGAAACAAACATTTTACATTGATGACTTACTCAGATAGAGATATGTTCCTATTATCCACCCACCAAAACAGAGAATACAAAAAACCAGTCATAATTCACCATTCATTCAGAAAGATGTCAATAGTGTTTCATTTGAATACATACAAATTTAGCCTGATATCATTTATACTTTGTACTTTATTCTTCATATTGTCACAGAAGAGGTTTCATTTGAGACTAAACTTTTAAATTTAGTAATATCCAATGATCATCTAAGGTAGTAAAACTAAAACTATCATCTCATTTTTTTTATTAGACTATAAGCTCTTAAAGGAGAAGTACAAAGTTTTTTCTGTGTGTTCCATTACAATTTCCTTCATGCTTCTGTTCTCAGATCTTAGAGAATGACTGTGAAAATTCTTTTATATTTTGTTATACATTTTTGTATTTCTTATGATTATGTTTATGTGTGTATATATATATTAAAAAAAACCTGGATAGTTATGACTTGTAATCATGTAATGTCTGAAGTACCACCTCGTATTGCAGTTTTCTTCCTTACCCCCATCCCCACTCCTGCCCTGCCATTGTAATTGCTCTATCCCTTCTCAAATTATCTTTTACTTACTTGCCTGTATTAATGTTGTATGTAGGCCAGCACTGAGAATGTAAAGTTCCTGAGAGTAGAAACATCATGGTATAGAGGAAAGAGAAAAAGTTCTGATACCAGAAGAACTGCTTTCATATCCCAACTCTAAGGTTGACTACTTGCCTGGCATTGGTCAAGTCCCATGACCTCCTTGGACCATAGTTTTTTAGTTTCCTAATTTGCAAAATGTGTGTGTGTGTTTGTGTGTGTGTGACTGACTAGATGGTCTCTGAGGTCCCATCTAGGTGTAAATCTATAATCTGATGGAAATATTTCACTTTCTCTATATATTCCCAGTGCCTAGAAGAGTACCCTGTATACAGTAGGAGTTTAATAAAAACTTATTGAATTGAATCTTGATATCTTACAGTGTGGGGCCGTTTTCAGACTCATATTTGCCTTATTTCAATATGCATCCTGGGGGCATGTTCCAGGAACTCTAGATCTGGTTACAGACGAGATTAATTTAAAACCCTTAGTGCATTTATTTTTGTGGAGGAATAAATATCACTTCTGTGCTTTAGGAAGGGTTGGGGAGGTGACTAATTAAAATAGTAAGCCAGGTCTTCTCAAAACATAAAAATCAAACAAATAGGAAATTGATTAGGCTCATAATATATAATTAAAATAAAGTATATCATACTTTACTGAGTTTTTAAATTAATGCCATATTTAATATTTCTTTTAGACTAGAAGCCAGGATTACTATATAGAGGTACGTGTTTTTGCTTATATACACAAAGAAACACACACATACAACATACATATATACTTGCATATACAAGATCTACATATTCATATTCAATGTGTGTGTGAATAAATACATATGCATACATGCATACTACATACACACATTAAACAATAGGGCTTAACCTTGAATAGGTAATTTGTCACCTTTACAACCCCTCACTCCCTCCTTTCTCCCAGTCAGGAAAAATAACTCTCTAGAAACAAAGACTATGCTCCCCATATCTGGGACATTCATCCATGCAACACTGCAACTCTTACCTGGGACTGAGTTTCTTGCTTTTCAGATAAGTGAGTGAAAATTTATCTTAGCCCACTCTATTTAGCAAGTCCGATCCAATGTCTCACATTTTATAGAGCCATTGAAAAGGGTATCAGGGCCTTGCCATCTGCCCTGCCTTTATGTAGATAGATTCAACCCTTCTTTCCAACTCTTGATTAATATCTGAGAACCTCAATTAAATCAGTATTATTATAGTTACTGGAAACATGATAATATACTGTTCTACTCATAGCACTCCACTATATTGTTGGGTAGTATGACTTCCTTCCGTCCGTCCGTCCGTCCTTCCTTCCTTCCTTCCTTCCTTCCTTCCTTCCTTCCTTCCTTCCTTCCTTCCTTCCTCTCTTTTACTTTCCTTTCTCTTTGGCTCGTACTCTTTTTCTCCTCTCTCTCTCTCTCTCTCTCTCTCTCTC
>NW_027187295.1:4027087-4035605 GCF_028583685.1 Petaurus breviceps papuanus | reverse complement strand
CTCTCTCTCTCTCTCTCTCTCTCTCTCTCTCTCTCTCTCTCTCTTTCCCTTCTCTCTATCCACATAGGGTATCCACCTGCAGGTGCTCTGCCCAAAGGGAATGCAAATTTTAATCTCTGAAACCTTTTCCTTTCTTAAAGAATAGCCTTAACCCCAAATCACTCAGCTCTCATTGATTGGTCAAGAAAAGGTCCCACACCAAGTCCTACTTGGATATTATTTGGGCCTTGATTGGTTCAGAATGAAAGCAAATAACAAATGTTTTTGTTTTGGCCAGAAACCCTGAAGGTCTTCCTCTTCAGACAGATTTTTTTTTTTGTGTGACAATATAAAGAGGCTGTTCTCTGTCACATTTCTTATTAAGCTTTAATCATTGAATGGGCGTTGCCTCAGTCAAAGTGAGACCTGTTAAAGGCTTTAGCTTGAAAAGGCCAAGGCCCTGCACTGTATGCTGGGCCATCTCCTGCTCTGATCTAATCTGACCACTGGGCCCTGATGGCTTTGGAGAAGAAAGTGAGTCTGGTGACTTTGCACAGTTTTCCCTCACTTAAATCCAATGCACTTGCATGTCATGGCATCACTTCCCTGATGCCTTGGTCCTCTTTGAGAAGGAAGGACAAACAGCAACAACAAGAATTATATCTTATGTTCTCTGAAAACAGACTGTCTCATTTTTGAATTAGTATCCCAAGTGTCTAGCACATGATAAGTACTTGATAAATACTATTGATTCATTGATTAATCACCTGATATGGAATAATGTAGAGAATATAATTGCACAAGAGTTAACACAGATGAAGCTTACTGTGAAATTGCTATGTTTTTATGTTTTTCTTCAGTTTCTATCATCAACTATCTATTCTACATAGTTTACCTCTAATCTTCTTTAATATTAGAAATATTACTATTAATGACTTATGATTAAATCATCGTAATAATTTGTTTAAAATATTAGAAAGGCTCATATATTGCCTGGTCTAATTTATTACTATTTTACAAGAAAAAGAAATAAGCAAGGAAATACAATATTTGTGTGTGCATGATTATATATGACATATTTATATACACACACAGCATGATACATGCTTACTTTTGTAAAGATTACATATATACATGCACATATAGCTACTTTAAGGCTATTGGATAACATGACCAAAGAATTGCATGATTAATTTAGTTTATTATTTCTATTATAACATATGCATCTGAATTATAGTTTTCATTTACTAATTTTAATATGTTAATAGTTTTATTAATGCTAGTAATTATAAAGAATTGTGGAGTTATTAATGAAGTAAGATATAAATGATGAACACAGAGATTAATAAAACCCATTGTACTTCAAATGTTTTATAGATTTAGTTTACAAACTTCACATTACACAAATAATGTAGCATCACATTAGTTCAAAACAATAGAATGCCATAAATTGTTATGTGGAACTATTTCCTAATTTGCTCTGTGGAATGTCAATGACCACTATATGGGAACCTAATGTCATATAAATACTTTATATCATATTTAAAAAATAATTAGCATAACTTTGAAATTAATTTTAGAGCTGAAAACACCTGACATAGGATTGAATGATCATATTTCCAGAATTTTAAGGGAACTGAAAGGTCATTTGACCAGTTCTCTTATTTTATAGATAAGGAAACTGAGGCCTATGGTGATTAAGTTCCTAGCCTAAGTTCTTATTTTACAAAAGTGGGATATAAGACATAGATATAATTCCTTTGTACAATATCTACAATTTTAGGAATGATGGGTATTTTCTTTGATTAATTCTGAAGGGTCCAAGTTAAAAAAAAAAAGAAATAGAAGTATTGCCATTAAAGATGCCACAAATTCCTTTTTATCCAGAATAGTAGGCAAATTAGGATTTCTAGTTAATGGAATATTCTTAACTGAGGGATACTACATATAACATAAATATATTGCCAAGTTCTAAAAGTATTTGAATATGGAAAATATGATACTTTAAAATATAATAAGAATCATTGTATGCCAGAAAGAGTTCTGAATTGGGATTGAGAATAGCTAGATTTAAGGCCCTACAGTGCTACCTAGAAGCTATGTGACTGTAGGCACATCATTTTACATCTATGAATATCAATTAACTTCTCTTTATTAAGATACAAATATTGTACTATTTATTTCATAGACTTATTGTAATGATAAACATGAAGCAATATATTTAAAAGAGTTATGTAACCAAAGGATTATTGACATTTGATAAGTAGATTGTAATCTGTTTGCAAGTTGGAATTGTGCTTTATATTTCTTTATCTTCCTGACCCTCATATTACCTACTATAGTACTATGCACATAGTAGGTGCTCAAAAGTATTTCTTAAATTAAATATTTTAAAAGTCATTATTACGTACAGCTGGACTCTGGAGCTTTTGTTCCGACACCTTCCAACTATTCTAATCTCTTCCTCAAATATCTTCAGTGGCTTCTGACTACCCTTTAATAAGATACAAATCCTTTGATGGGCATTTACTGCTCTCCTTAATGTGGCCCTAGTCTATAATTCTAAAGAAGCTTATTTCATACTATATTGCCACCAAAGTATCCTACTAGCTATTCCCTGAAACTTTCTACCTTCTATCTCTATGCTTTCTACACATGATCTAACATATTTGGGATATTCTACCTCTTCACCTTAACATATTAGAAACCTAGCAGTTGCACCTTCCTTTATGAGGTGTTCTTGATTCCTCTAGTTTTTAGTGTGCTCTCTCCTCAAATTATCTTATGTTTACTTACACTAGATGATAAATATCATATCTAGGTATATGATCCATACCCTTTACTTTAATCATCTCTATTCTGAGCTCTTTTCTCTCTCCCTACTATTTTACTTGGTGACCTCATTAACTCCCATGGATTAAATTATTGTCTTTGTGTTGATGATTCTCAAATCACTTATCTAGCTCTAACCTCTCTCCTAGCCTTCATTTTCATATCTCCACATGCCTACTAGACATCTTGAACTGGCTATCCCATAGACATTTTAAATTCAACATGTATAAAATGGAACTCTTTATCTTTTCTCCAAATCCTTTCACTCTTCTTTCATTCCTGTTACTGTCATCCTCCCAATCAATTAGGCCTGCCCACTCTGTGTCATCCTCTACTCACTCTCTCATGTATCATATCCAATCTCTTTCCAAGGACTGTTAATTTTACCTTACTAATATTTCTCATATGTGCCCCATTGTCTTTTGTAATACTTCCACCACTCCAGTACAGGCCCTCATCACCTCATGACTGAATTATTGCAATAGTCTTCTGGTTAGTCTCCTTGTCACAAATCCCTCCTTATTGCAATCCATCCTCCACTAAATTGTTCTTTTCTCCACCTTCTGATCTCCCTGACTTCTTTGAGTCCCAGCTAAACTACTACATCCCACAGGAAGCCTTTTCCAATCTCCCTTAATTCTTTTTTTTTAATTAATGAAATTTAAATACATGATATAAAGAAGCATATTATAAACTTAAATATTGAAACTTAAATACATCATAAGAAAAGGAAAAAAGCATGCCATGTACACACTAGAACATAAAAGAGGATTCAAAATATATAGCAATAAATTTCCATTTCAATAAAGCCTATATAAGTGCTATGTGTTCTGTTGAGAGTTGTCTGTCTTTTCTTTGCTTCCTTGTCAGTCTTCCTTTGTTCTCTCCTGTGCATTTTTTGCTTTGTTCTTTTCCCTCCCTTTCTCCCCCATACCCCTAGAAAGCTATAATTTAGTGCAGATACACACAGTATGCTCACACATACACATACACTCATACATACACACATACATAAATAGACATATACTTTTCCTAACAAATTCTACTTTTGATCTTTGTTTTTATGTTTGTGTGTATCTCTTATTTTTTATCCATCCTATTTCCTCTACTTTACTTCTACCCTCTACCTTGCCCTCTTATTACATATCATAGCTCCCTTCCAAGCATCTCTCCCTTGTACTCCAATTCCCATTACTCTGAACACCCTTCTATAAATCCCCTTTAATCTATTTCCTCACCCTCCTCTTTAGAGAGCCCTCCCTCATCCCCTCTCCACTCCCTATCCTTTTAACCTATTATTCTTTCTGAATTTAGAAGAATTTTATATCCTTCTAGATATATATGTATATACACACATAATACTCATGCATGCATGCATGTATGTATGTATTGTTCCCTCTTAAATCTATTCCACATGAAAGTGGGTTTCCAGGATTACCAGTCTTCCTTCTCCATCTAATTCTTCTCTGTTGGTTCTTCTTTTGGCAGTTCATTTGTATAAAATAATTACTCTTTTTAACTGTTCCTAAATGGTTTTACTTTTTAAAGTTATATCCTACTCAGGTCTACCCCAGTCTTTCTTATGAACTATGCAATTACTAATAATAATCTTAGACATATGTTTTACATTTTACATATTAAAAGTGAACAGTCTGTCCTTATTGAGTCCCTTATATTAATCTTACATATGTACTTTATGTTTCTCTTGGCTCTTGTATGTCAAATCTTCTATGAAATTCAGGTCCCCTCCCACCCCCCACAAAGACCTGAAGTCTGACAATTCACTAAATGTCCATTTTTTTTCCATTCATGATTATGCTTATTTTTGCTAGATGTGATATTTTCGTCCAGAACCCCAATTCTTTTGTTCTTTGATATATAATATTTCAAGACCTGTAGTCTTTTAGTATCACTGCATCTATGTCTTGTTTGATTGTAATTGTGGCACCATCATATTTAAATTGTATTTTTTTTCGTGTTGCTTGTAATATTTTATCCTTGAGCTGGAGGTTTTGGAATATGACTATAATATTCCTATGGGTTTTCCTCATAGAATCACTTTCAGGTGGTGATTGGTGGATTTTTTCTGTTTCTACTTTCCCTTCTTGTTTTAAATGGTTCAGGACAATTTTTATTTATTTATTTCTTATATTATTTTATCAAAATTTAATTATTTTTTATCAGAGCTTTTAGGCAGTCCAATTGTTCTTAGGTTTTCTCTTCTTTATCTCTCCTCCAGATCAGGTTTTTTTTTTCTTTTTGGAGGGGGGAAGGCAGGGCAATTGAGGTTAAGTGACTTGCCCAAGGTCACATGACTGGTTTTTTTTTTAAGTTTCTGAGACTGAATTTGAACTCAGGTCCTCCTGACTCTAGGGCTGTTGCTCTATTTAGTGTGCCACCTAGCCATCTCCCATTTTATTTTGATATATTTCCCTCAAAAATTTTTTGTTTTATTATTAATTTATTTTATTTATATATTACATATAATAGAAGTAATAATTTATATTTTTATTATTTATTTATTATAAAAATGTTTCTTTATTTCTTGATCTCTTATAACTTCACTGACTTCCCCTTGCTCAATTCTAATTTTCAAGGAATCATTTTCTTTGTTAAAATTCTAAATCTCCTTTTTTAATTGATTGACTTTCTTTTCATAATCTTGTTTTTCTTGGATTGTTCTTATTTTTTTCTACTTTATCCTTAATCTCTCTCATATGATTTTTAAGTCTTTTTTAAATTTCTTATATGAATTCTGTTTGAACAAGTGAACCTTTGATGTTACTCTTTGGGGTAGAAGAGGGTTTTTTTGCTTCACTACCTTCTGAAGATGAAACCCAGTCTTTTCTTATTCCCATACTAAATCTCCATGGCTTAATTTTTTCTCCTTTGCCTATGCCATTTTTTTGTGTGTATTAGCTCAGGTTTTTTTTTTTTCATTGTCTTTAGTCCTGGGGTATAGGGAATGGTGCCTCTGTCGTCAGATCCTACTTCAATTCTCTCTTCTGGTTTGAAAACTGGAACCAAGACCTCGGGCCTTTTGTAAGTGCCCATAGCCAGTGGTGTCTGTTTCTGCCCTCCCTGGGCATTTGCTAGTTCCTTCTCACACCAGCTGTATCCCTGCAGCACAGCTGGGTCTGGCGTTCCTTTTCAGTAGAGGCACCCTCAGTCTTCTGCTGGATCAGACACCCAACACCACTTGTTGTCCCAGGGATTAAAGGTAAGAAGTTCCTGCAGCTGGGGCTGAGGCAGCCTCCCAACCCAGCTAACCTCAGGGCTTGCCGCTTGTTTAAAGGGACCTAGAATCTAGCTTGCAGGTGTTTACTCTTCATATGGACCAAACTTCATCCTGGACTTCTCTTCAAATCTTCTCCTATTGTCCCAGGAGGATCCCTGTCCTGCCCCTATTCTTTTCATGGCTTAGAGTTCATCACGTGGTGCGTTTTCATCTCTTTTGTGGAGGTGAATCTTGAGAGCTTGGTATTTTCTGACCTACTCTTCTATCTTACCAGAATCCTCCCAATCTCCTTCAATTCTATTGCTGCCCCATGTTGCATATTTCCAGTTTAACCTGCCTATTGCTTGTCTGTACATCTTTATTTGCATATTTTCTCCCATACTAGACTGTGGGCTTCAAGGAAGCAGAGGATATCTTTTACCTTTTTCTGTATCTTCAGTGTTCAACACAGTTCCTGGCACATATAAGCACTTAATAAATTTTTGTTCACTGACTACTGACCTGGGACCATTTTCATGATGCTACTTGTATACCCTCAAATTTAATGTGAAAATAGTCCAAGATCTCCATATAACATTAATAAAGTGTCCCAATGATTTTATAAATTTGCTCTTTTATACTAGACTTTTAAGTTTCATGTGACCATTTGACCCATTTCCTATTTCTTTGGGATGGAATGAATATAGGAAAACTTCAATGAATTTGAATCTGAGAATTAATCATTATTCAAGTTTGTATATGTGTTGATATATAATATAATACATATAAGTATATACACACTTATCTGAAGCATAGAGCCATCACAAAAGCAAGGGTAAAGATCTTGGAGCAGTGAATATAAAAACAAAAGACTGATTTTCCTTCAGTGCATTATTCAGTCCCACAGTAGAATGTAAGCTATTTTAGGGCAGGAACTATTTATTCTTTTTTGTACTTGAATCCCTAGCATCTGTCACAGTACTATATACATAGCAGAAAATTAATAAATGTTTGTTGAATTGAATTGAATTTGAACTTACTGAGTGTTTGTATTTCAGCCAAATAAGAATTTATACTTTAAATTCATACACGTTATAAATTATATTTTTCCTACAGTTTAATAAGCCTAAAATAGTTTGGCCTTACATATAAACTATAATACTATGATTCAAAGAGGCTTCTGAGTCTTGAATATAATTTCCATTTGCTGAATGATATCACATAGATATGGTTTCAGTATATTTCCTTAGCTTACTACCCATTCATTCATAGTCAGAATGATGGCTATTGTACTGCTATTATAATAAGGAATAGCAGTGATTTTTTTTATATAGGGATTTTCATTCATAGTAAAATGTGACCATTTCAATGGAAAGTTTTTAAATTCTTTAGTGCATAGGCAATAAGGAAAGAAAGAGCTTGAATTGAAAGAAATTGGGAACACAATAATAGTCTTTGACTTCTAAAGTAGAAAATTCTTGCATAAGGACTTACAAAGGCCTTACTTCCCAATGAAAGTTATTCTTATCCACTGTAGATTTTAGATTACATTTCTTATTATAAAATCCAATAGAAATGGGGTCGTCAAATGTTATGAACAGTTCTCAGAAGAATTACAAACTGTTAATCATATAAAATATGTTCCAAATGATTAAAAATAAATATACAAATCTAAAAAACGTAGAGGTTTCATGTTATCTCTATCAAATTGGTAAAGATGATAAAATATGGGAATAGTCAATTCTGCATGGGTTAAGGAAAGATACACTCATTAATTCACTATGGCTGGAGCTGTGAACTAATCGGATCATTCTGGAAAGTAATTTGGAATTTTGCAAATGACAACTGCTTAAAATGTGCATACCATGTGATTTAGGGGCCATAATTCTAGTCATCTAACGTAGCTCCCATATTAGCCAATAATAAAAAAAAGAAAGGCCTCTCATATACCAAAATGTTTATAGCAGCACTTTTTGTAGCATTATAGCACTGTGAATAAGTTGATTAACTATTAAAGAGTGGCTAAACAAGCTGTGCTCTATTTCACACACATATGTATATGTATATATTTACGTATTACACATATACATATGCACACATATGTCTAAGTATTAATATGAGTAGAGAAAAAAATGAGAGGATCTACATGCCCTTATACAAAGTAAAGAAAGAAGAACCAATAAAATATATTGTTGATGTTCAGTCATGTTGAACTCTTTGTGATCCCTTTTGGAGTTTTCTTGGCAAAGATAATGGAGTGGTTTGTCATATCCTTCTCCAACTCATTTTATAGATGAGGAAAATAAATCAAATAGGGTTAAGTGACTTTTCTAGGGTCACACAGCTAGTAGTTCTCTGAGGCCAGATTTGTACTCCAGAAGATGAGTCTTCCTGACTCGAGACCTGGCACCAACTAGCTACATACTATACAAATTACACACACACACACACACACACACACACACACACACACACACACACACACACACA
>NW_027187295.1:3943103-4027077 GCF_028583685.1 Petaurus breviceps papuanus | reverse complement strand
ACACACACACACACACACACACACACACACACACACACACACACACAGAATGTAATTGGAAAGAATAGCAAAAAGACAATTGAAAACAGGCTAGGATTATTGAGTTTTGCTCTAAAGAAGAGATATAAGAAAATATCTCTTTTTCTGTAAAGGTAGGAAAATACAGATGGAACACTACATATTATGTCAAACGATTTGTTGTGATGGTTAGGTTTGCTGAATCTTTTTTCCTTTTTTGTTTTTATTTTTTGTGGGCTGGTTCTCTGGGAGGGCAAAGATAGAGCAATTTTTTGGCATGTGCAAATGATTTATTAAAATAAAATCTATGATCTTTTTAAAAAATCTCTCTTCATTCTAAAATTAGAGGTCTGCTTCCCCAGTAAAATAAGCAATATAATCAACTTCCCAACTTGGAACCCAAGATCATCTTTATTAAAACTTGTAATAAAGTTTCATAATTTTTCCCATTTCACATATTGTGCCTAGTTCATTCAAAGCCTGAGGGTTAAGACATGTATGTATGTATTTAATAATAGCACATTCAGTAACCCCTAAATAAAAAGCATTTCTAGCTTTTGATATCAGTAGCTCAAATAATTATTTTTACTTTTTTTAAAAAATTGATCAGTGTGCGTAGTGTGAGAGACAGATTAACAAAAGGGGGAAAAGGCACTGAACTAGAACTATGAATAACAATGTCATGAAAGACACCACATTTTGAAAACAAATGCCCCACCCACCAATTATTAATTTTACCATTTTAGAGGTTACAAATGCCTATATGTGTTATATCATTCTTATGTTATATTTAAGATTATTCTGTAGTTATGTTAATAAAATTTCAATGAATTCTAAAATAAAAGCAGCCCAGGGAAATGAAGGCAGTCTGCAAGGAAATCTATTGGGGTCTTCAAAACTCCCCACCAGAGTCATAATGTTTTCCTTACATACTCCTTGACCAAAGAGCTCACAGCTGGGTACCAGGTCAGTCATTTGCACTTCTCCATCATGCCACTAGGAACCTTGTCATCTTCAAGATCAAAATCAGCCTTCACACTCACATCTCATCAATATCTTCTGCCCCTGCAACCTCTCTGATTGGAGGGAGGAATGATGAGTTCCTACCCAGACTTCCATTTAATGAGTGCCCAGGCTAGCCATTACTTCATTTCCCACCTTGTTACATGCTTTTCTTTCTTTGACTTCTCCATAATGCCTCTATGATAAATATCTTACTTTTCCTGTGGTTCTGTTTTTCAGCTTCCTTTTCTATTTCTCTTCCTCTATTAAATTGTAAGCTCCATGAAGTTAGGGGCAGTCTTTTCTATTCATATTTGTGTCCTCAGTACTTAGGCTCTCATATAGTAGATGCTAAATAAATGTGTATTGACTGACTGATATCCTTAATAGGTTTATGTACAGACAGAAATACTCCAAAATGGTCCAAAGGTAGTGTCAGAAATCTGGGCCCTATTCTTTGTGTATTTAGTTGTCAGTACCAATAAACACCTCAGGTATAATCTGGGGGGAAAAACATCAAAATGGACATTAACTTCCCAGTGTGACCCCAAATGTACTTGACCTCTTAGGTTTCTTGAGCATTGTAATTTACCTACAGAGTGCACTCTTTGGAGCCCCAGTTGACTTACAAGATTCTCTAGCCCTGTCACAAAATTAGGAATTGAACTTTTGAGCTCTCCCAAGGACTGTTAATTCGAGTATAGGATAGTTCTTTACTCTTGAAGTAGCAGCTTACCATATTGGGAGAGCACTGACTCTGGAGTCAATAGATGTAAATTTATACCTTGGATCTACCAATGACTATATATGGGATCTTGAACAAGTGACTTTACCTCTCAGAGTCTCAATTTCAACTTTATTACCATAACAACAACAACATCAACAAAAGCAACTAATAAGATCTGAAATTCATTAAAAACATCATTAACATTCAAAATAAGAGTGAATATTTAGCAGTTTAATTTTTTAAATTTTGAAAAGTGCTTTACACAGGTTATCTCAATAGTCTTAACTCAATTCATTTATCTTTTAGTGTATAACTCTCAATGATAAATGGATATAGTCATCAAAGTTACCAGTAAGGGTGATGAAAATTTTGTTCCATTCTGTTTCATAAATTAAATTTAAACAAAATTAGGTCCTACTAAAGAGGCAGATTGGCATAGAAGATAAAGAGCCATCTTGAAGTCAAGAACTCCATATTTCAAATTCCACCTTTCATACCTACTGGATGTGTATCTCTTGGTAAATCACCTAACATGCTGATTATTTGACAGTGGATGTCACCCAATATCTCAGTTCTCTATGCCAGGGGTAGTAAAATAATTCCTGGCATATTTCATCTGACTACAAAACTCAGAATGCAGCCTGAGTCAGATTAAAATACAATTGGCAAATGTTTATTAAAATAAATAAAAATACAATAAAACATAGATGATGTTAATTTGTTGCTTTATAAGTCACTATACAGCCTGCAGGCATGTGTTTCTATTTTAATTTAACATCATTGTTCTAAGCAACTCCCCAAGACCATAAATTTCAGAGGTTTCTCCCTATTTGTATTAGGGGGGATGAATCCTCATTTAGAAGTTTACACTAATCAACTCACTTTCCTTACTTGTAAAATGAGCTGGAGAAGGAAATGGCAAACCCCTTTGCCAAGAAAATGCCAAACAGGCTCAAAAAGAGTTGGCCATGATTGAAAAAGGACTGAAACAACACCAATGAAATCACAAGCCCATTCCTTATCCCCATCACGGTACTGATAATTTTCATGCTCTGCTCTGGATATTGACAGGGGAATGGGGAGATAACAACATTAAGATAAGATAAGGGGCGGCTAGGTGGCACAGTGAGTAGAGATTTGGTCCCGGAGTCAGGAGGACCCGAGTTGGGTTCCAGCCTCAGACACTTAACACCCACACAAAAATACTAGCCATGTAACCTTGGGCAATTTACTTAACCTCAATTGCCCTCCAAAAAGCCAAAAAAAAAAAAAAAAACCCGATAAGTTCCTGCTCTTAGATACTAGCAAGTACAACTCAGGGGGTTCCATTTCCAGCCCTCCTCAGTCTATCTAGTGCTGGTTTATAGATGGAGACAAAGAGATACGGTATCTATAATGCAAAAACAAGAACATATCTTAGATAATGGTAGAATCACCCAATGAAAAGAAGACAAGGATTACAGATTTCAATATTAAAGCTTCTTTAAAGATCATCCAAAATTCCCCTCATTTTAGAGATAAGAACATTGAGAGTTAGTCACAAAGGGAGTCAGTGGTAGAGAAATTGGAACTCAGATTCTATGTCTCTAAATCTAGCACTCATTCCATTGTATCATATTGTCACAGTTAGGATCATCTGAATTAGTATATTAGTTTTTGCATCTTTTTTTTTTTACCAAAACAAATGAGTAAACTTTAATCAATTAGGACAGGGACCTAAAGCTACAAA
The DNA here is from genome assembly GCF_028583685.1 of Petaurus breviceps papuanus. Classification (NCBI taxonomy): domain Eukaryota; kingdom Metazoa; phylum Chordata; class Mammalia; order Diprotodontia; family Petauridae; genus Petaurus; species Petaurus breviceps. The sequence continues at coordinate 4,023,601 of NW_027187295.1, read as the reverse complement.
AAAAGATCTTCCTATCTCTACCATCTTACCCTGACCACATGAAGTACACTGAATAGTAGTAAGATAAGGAATATTTATCTATAAGATTCATGTCTAGGAAACATATAAGGGAGTCATGTATGTATTATACATATAAAGTTATGGAAACATAAATGAATGGTGCACAAATAGGGAGAAACAATTTTCCAAGACAATGTATGAACAGGCATATACTAGGAACCTACATGACATATTTGGCATGGGCTTTATATATGGGTTTTACATTGCGTTTGAATCAGGAAGTTCTACATTTTCTCATGCAAAACCACTTAAAAGGGGTGGCTAGGTGTCACAGTAAATAGAGCACTGGACCTGGATTCAGGAGGACCTGAGTTCAAATCTGGCCTCAGACACTTAACGCTTACTAGTTTGTGACTTTGGGCAAGTCACTTAACCCCAATTGCCTTGCCTTCTGCTCCTCCTAAAAAGCAAAACCAAACAAACAAAAAAACAACCCACCAAAAACACTTAAAAGTTTGTTTTTTAGTCATTTACATTTTATTTGGTCCAAATATAAGTTAGAAAACAGAAAAAAATGAATTTTATATATTATGATTATTATTTTTTTGTTCTAGTCCCCAAACATTTCTATTTATTTTTTGTCTATATTACTGTTAACAACAACAAAAGCAGATCAAATAAAATCTGGAATTCAGTAAGAGTATGATCATTGACATTCAATATGGTTATAATAGCTAATATTTACTTAGCAGTTTAATTTTTGAAAAGTGCTTTACACGTTATCTCAATTTAAATTAAAGCAACTTTGTAATGTAGCTATCACAAATTCCACTATTCTCATTACATTACAAGGAAACTGAGGCTTAAAGAGATTTGCAACTTGACTGTAGAAGCAGTCAGCAATAGATCTAGTATTTGAACCAAAGTTTCTCTTGACTTCAAGTCAAATGCACTTGTAACTTTATTAAGGGCCTTTTTACTGATAAAGGATTCCACCATTGTGGTTATTTCTCATATGACCTATACCAACCAAAACCAGTATAAATTATTTCTTGGTTCATCCATTCCTTTAAAAGTCAGTGCTTTTGAAGTCAATGTGAATTAGATTTTCTGTCCTGTAGAAGGTATCTAAAAGCAGAACTAATTAATTGTCTTAACTATGAAAAGAAATACTTTATGCTCATCATATTAAGCTGTTTGAAAAGAAAGTCATGCCTACATCTGCAGTATCTTTATGAATTGGCATTCAATTCACATAGAATTGCTGATAAATAATTTATAGATCCTGGCAAAATATTCACTAGGGAACATTCATTTGAAACCTTTTATATGGAGAATTAGAATTGAATGGATTGTTTATCTAAGTATATTTCAAGTTACATAATGTTTACATCAAACAAGGTAATGTATATAAAGTTATTTTTTAAAATCAAACTCCAACACTAATGTCAATTCTTACTGTTATTCATGTTCCTATTTTCAGCTTTTTCAATGGAGTTCTGAGAAAAATAATCCAGTTGTTATCCTACTATTATTCTTTTCTATTTAATATACTATTTATTGCTGCAATGGTAGATAAAAATACTTTATGTAATTGAATAAGTTTAAGGTCATGTCATTTCTACAACCAATTACTCTCACATTACTTACCTTTTTGTTCAATGCTCCTTTATCAATGGATTTATCAATCCATTGTATATGGATTGAGTTCATTGAATGTAACCCTAAGAGGGCCTTTGGATACCACTCTTGATTTTTAGCTGTTTCATAGACCAACATTTATCAAATTGAATTATATGTATATATATATGTATACATATATATATACATATATATATATAGTCAGATCTTACTATCATTTGGTGAAATGCATATTTATTCAAAAAGTGTTCATATTTATATCATTCTTCTTATCCTTTTCAGTGAAATTCAGTTAGAAAAGGTAGTGGGACAGTTCACCATCATGATTTATTCTTTTATACATACTATTCTGTGGACTAGCACACAGGTTGATAAGATAAGTTGTTTGTAAAAAAATAATTTAGAGTATTGGAATATATCTAAACTCATCTTAACCAGCACTTACATTCTTATTAATCGGTGATAGATATGTCATGAATTCTATTAAGATACTATCAGGTTTCATCTAAGAATAAAGAATGCCATAGAAATTTGAGCAAATAATTATTAAGCATGTCTGTTCCAGTTACTTCCTGGTTTTGCAGAGAAGCTTTAGTTCAGTCATATCCCTTGATACAAATGTTCACCATTCATTATATTAATCATGTTCAAGATTTCTATTGCTTTTGTCACCTAATATGTGTGGTTTTTTTTCATTGTGTTGGAATTCTTCTTGAAAGCAGCTATGTGGCAGAGTTCTGGGCCTGAATTCAGGGAAACCTGAGTATTGGACAATTCTGCCTAAACAGAACAAAATTCTGTTAGTTGAGTTTATGTATATGTCACCTATGAACTGTCTTTTAATTTCATTCTCAGACTGTAGCCATTTTAGAGCCTCTAATTAGAAATAAACAACTTTTGAATCTATTTTATATATCCAATGACATATACACATTTTTATTGTTTCTGCTTTGTAAAATTAAAGTATTTCTGTAAATTTTAAGTTTTTTCTCCGATGTTCTGGTAACATCTATTAATCTTCCTCCTTTTTAGCAATGAACTATTAATCTATTTTGTTATTATTATTCAGTTATTTTTAGTCATATCTGACTCTTTGTGACCACATTTGTAGTTTTCTTTGCAAAGATGCTGAAGTGGTTTGACATTTTCTTCTCCAGCTTATTTTTTACAGACGAGGAAACTGAGGCAACAGGTTAAGTGACTTGCTCAGGGTAAAATAGTAAGTACCTAAGGCCAGATTTGAACTCAGGAAGATGAGCTTTCCTGACTCCAGCCCCAGTACTCTAACCCCTGTGCCCTCTAGCTGGCCCAATCTTTCCATAACTGACTTAATTTGAAAAGCCCTATGTAACATTGTATAGATTTTTGTTTGGGCACTTTCTAGATTCACTGTCTTCTATGCCAAAAGCCGGTATGTTATAAGATTATTTTCTCCAAATATGTTATTCCCAAGGAGCTTACAATCTAATTAAGGAGACAACATAGAAACCATTATATACAAAGCAAGCTATATATAGGAAAATAGAAAATAGCCAACAATGGAAAGGTAATAGAATTAAAAGGATCTGGGAAAAGTTTGCAGTAAAAGATGTGTTTTTAGTTAGGACTTAAAGGAAACCACAGACAATCAGTAGGCATAGTTGAGGAGGGAGAGTATTTAAGTCATGGGGGCAGCCTGATCAGATGGCCACTTGGAGTTGAGAGATCAAGTGTCTTGTTCCTGGAATAGACAGGAAGCCAGTATCACTGGATAAAAGAGTCTATGATAGGTAGTCTATGATAGTAAGAGGACTGGGAAGAGAGGAGGGGGCTAGATAGGTTTGAAGGGCCTTTACAAGGCACACTGTATTTGATCCTAAAGGCAATAGGTAACTAATGGACTTCATTGAGTCGGGTGGTGACATGATCAGAGTTTTAAGAATATTATTATAGTGAGTGAATGGAGAATGGATTGGAGTGTGGCTATACTTGAGCAGGCAGATTCACCAGCAGGCTATTGAGGTAATCCAGGTGCTTGGTGATAAGGACTTGTACTAGAGTGGTTACAAAGTCAGAGGAGAGAAGAGGGTACATATAAGAGATTTTGCAGAGGTGAAATTAACAGGCCTAGACAACCATGTGGATATGGTTGTGTGTGACATACAGGCAGGATTCAAGCATAACTGTTATGTCGCAAGCTTGAGAGATTGGGTATATGATGTTACCCTCTACAGTAAGATAGAAGGCAGTGTTGGAAAGAGACATTTTTGAGAGAAAAATAAGTTCTATTTTGGACAAGTTTAGGTTAAATTATTAGACATTAATTTTGAGATGACTAAAATGCAGTTGGAGATGTAACATTGGAGGTCAGCAGAGAGGCTATTGCAAGAAATATAGATTTGAGAATCATAAGTGTAGAGATGGTAATTAAAAAACAAAAACATGGCAGCTGATGAGATCACCTTGTAAAGTAATATAGAAAGAGAAGAGAAGAGAAAAGTGCCCAGGACAGGACCCAGAGGGACACCCATGGTTAAAGGTCATGCCTTGGAAGAGGATTCAGCAAAATAGATTGAAGAGAGGTTAGTTAGGTAGGAGGAAAATCAAGAGAGAGTGGTGCCCCAAGAACCTAGAGAGAAGAGATTATCAAGGACAGGGTGACCAACAGTGTCAAAGGTTGTGGAGAAATTGAGTAGTATTAGGATTGAGAAAAAGTCATTGAACATGGCAACTAAGTGATCACTGGTAACTCAGGAGAAAGCAATTTCAGTGGAATGATTAAACCAGACTCCAGATAGCCAGAGATTAAGAAGAGAGGAAGCTGAGAGAAAATGAAGGTACCAATTGTAGATGGTTTTGTTGAGGAGTTTAGTTATAGAAGGCAGAAGAAATAAAGGTGATAGTTAATCGTAATGGAAGGATTAAAAGAGGATTTTTTTTTTCCAGGATGGAGGAGACATGGTCATGTTTGTAGAAAATAGAGTAATAGATTTAATAGACAAGGAAAGATCAGAAATAAGTGATAGAATGTGGGTGACACAACAGTCTGTTGGAGGAGACAGAATAGAATGAGACTGCTTGAAAAGGTAGAGGAGTTAGCTTGATAAGGAGTAAGTTACTTCACCATATGAGATAGAAGTGAAAGAGGAAAAAGTGGCAGAAAACATCTGCATGATAAAATATGAGGAACAGGGGAGAAGAAGGAGCTCACACTGAACAACCTCAGTTTTTTTTCTTTAAAATATTGGGCAGAGATATTAGCTGAGAGGATGATGGGGAAAAGGGGCCATGAGAGGTTTAAGGATGGCTGAAAAAGTTTGCAATGGCTTCTGAGGAGAATGGGGAAGTGAGTTGAGAAATAGCAAGATTGCAGAGTAATAATGAGGGCTCAGGCAATGTTGTGTAACATAAATTTGTAGTAGATTCAGTGAGAAGAGTTGTATAATTTTTTCACCTTTGTTTAGTAGCATATGTATAGCAGCAAAAGTGAGAGATGTTAGGAGTGAGCCAAGGCTGAGGTTTAGCAGGGCATTATCACCAATATCGTGATGGGGCTAGCAATTCAAGAAAGGAGAATAATATAGATTTGAATTGGTTAACCAAGAGATCAAGATGAGGTAGAGAGGAATGGGTTGCTTGTTCAGGGGAGAAGGCCTGGAGGAGAGATGAGTGGTTGAGTGATTGGAGGTCACAATGAGAATGAAGAGTAGGGTTTTGGAAGGGAAGGCAGAGAGAGTTTAAAAACCATAGATTATAGACAGATAATATAGGGATTTCAGAATTTTTAAACATAGAGGTGACACATTTGTAGGTGGACATGATCACTGATATGACCACTTTTGTGTGTGGTTGATTTGAGGTGGAATAATAGCTCTTGGTAAGGGATTAGATTAAAGAACAGAGTGGTTAAGTTTTGACTTCAGGATATTGGTTAGTCTCTTAAAAGATACATTCTCATCTGTATTCTTATGCTCAATGTGACTTTTCTGGAGATGTTCAAGGTATTTGTAGTTACTGTTTTCATCCATTATTTCAATTTAACCTCAGTTTGAGAGGTGAAGGCCATCAATCTGTATTCTTCTGTAGCAATCTTTAGGAATCTCTCTGTCTCTCTGTCAATCTGTCTCTCTGTCTCTGTCTCTGTCTCTGTCTCTGTCTCTCTCTGTCTCTCTCTCTCTCTCTGTCTCTCTCTCTCTCTCTCTCTCTCTCTCTCTCTCTCTTTCTCTCTCTCTCTGTTTCTCTCTCTCTCTCTTCCCTATTTCTTTCTTATATTTAATGACCAATTATTGTATTAGGACCAAGGTTTTTCTCCTTTTCTCCTTCCTCATCCAGAAACCAAACAGACAGTAAAAGAAATTAAGTTTAAGCTAATGGATGTATTCCTGCTCATTGTATTTTCTCCAATAGGTGCCAGTAAAGATCGATTCCCCCTATTATCCAGACAGGTGATATAGAAATTGATGTCTCTTTGACCAAGTTTTGAGTGGCCTAAGTCACATATTTTAAGATAGCCCACCTTTCATTTGATTAACTAATTGGAGATGATTAGGTATCCCTCAGGAACACCTCCTCTTTGAAGGGCATATAAACTGTGATCCCACTGTCAATAGGGGTTTTTGATTGAGAGAAGGCCAAATGACTATACTTTTATTAATAATCTTTTTGTCTTATTAATGAAATGATTAAGTTACCCATAATCTGTTTCAAACCTTTTTAAACATTACAATATCAAGGACAGATATCATTTTAATATTGAAGAAATCTCCCATGTGATGAACTATATGGTGAGTGGATATATGGATACTGTTAAGCATTCACAGATATCAAGTTCTATTTAGGAGTGATAATAATGGAATGAGAAATAGGAATAACTATAGTGGGCTGAAACGATTCCCCTGAAAGATAATAATAAAAGTATATAGCAACTGTCCCTGCTGATATCTCTGGTTTCCTTCCAGTCCTAACTAAAAATCCATCTTTTACAGCAAACTTTTCTCAGATCCTTTTAATTCTATTACCTTCCCACTGTTAATTATTGCCTATTTTCTTGACATCATTTTGTTGGTGATATGTTTTTAAATAGAAAAGTTTCTATGTGAATATCAAATATACTAGTATCCTGGTGATATTATGACGCATTTCATATATTTGCAGTACCTGACTAAGTTATGAGTGTGGAACTGAGTCAAGGACTTTTATATAATCAAGAAAGGTAGGACACCAAATGACCACAGTGATAATAAATCATTCTTTACACTTCTGAAACTTTTAGGCACTCCCTTTTGCTTATCAGAAAGAATACTTTTGTAAGTGTTTGCGGATTTCTTGAGGGATACAAGCAATAAATGTTTGGTATAAAGTGCATAAGCATGTACTTACACGTTTGCAGGAGTCACTGGTATTTTCATCTTTTGATTATAGATTTGTGAAACCTTTTAAGAAAGGTTTAATTAATTTTCATCAGACAAAAACCTGGAAAAGTACTTTGCTAGTGATTGAAGAGATACACAAATCTAAAATGATGAATCTTATCCAGAACACTTCTTCACCCCACCACCCTCAAAGCTGGTCTTTCCTCTCTTGAGATAGATATTGTTATTATTAGTAGTCTTAACAATATAACAAATTATAGAATTATACAATTAATGGCAATCAACAACAATAACATTTATATAGTACTGCTATATCTTCACTCGTTTAAAACTAAATTCTTGACTCCAAGTACAATGCTCTGTCCACTGTGCAATGTACCATTCTGGACAATTTATATCTTTGTAAATCTCCATTTCACTTAAAATGTTAGTTTTTTTGGCATATAATTGGCAAAATAAATTTGATAATTACTTTAATTCAATCTCCATTGCTCGTGCATTTACCCTTCATTTTTGATATGAATAATTTGATTTTTTCTTTTTAACTTTGTCCCTTTTGGAGCCTTTCCTTTATATCTTTTCTATACTACTCTGTATCTCTCTATCTCTTCCTTTCTCCACTTCCCCTTCTTTCTATGTGTCACCATCTCTTTGCCTTTGTCTCTCTCTGGATTTTCATGACAGTATTCTCTTTTGATTCTATTCTTACCTGACTCGCCACTCCTCATGGATGATGAAGATACACATCCATATAGTTCATTATCCATAGTCTACCTTTTATCTTTTATTATATACCATGTCTCTTCCTGGGTCCAGTTCTCTTCTTTTTATATACTTACTCTTATTTACCTTATCAGCTCCCATGTGTTGAATAATCATTACTAATGCAGATGACTCTAAGATTTATATATATCTATCCAAGTTTTTACCACAGTATAGAGTACATTTCCAACTGAGTATCTCAAATTCAGCATATCTAAATCAGAAATTGTTGTCTTTTGAAGGGAAACCCACTCCTATTCTCACTTTCCTTATTTCTAGTGTAGGCAGTGGCATCCTTCCAGTCCCTCAGGTTTGCAACCTTTAATCCATTTTCAATCACACATTCTCCTTCACCCCCTCAATATCCAAAGAAATTGGGGTATGTAGGGTGTTCAGGAAAGACCAGCACCTTTGGTGTGAGGGCTTGCCAAGTCCTTTCCAGTGTTGACCATCCACCTTTATTGTCTATCTTAACCCAACTCTTACCTGTAGCTCCAAGAAGTTGTAATATACAATGGTCACATACTAGTGAACAATCTTGGTAGATGGGCTAAACTAGGTTGAGAGTAACTGAAAATCCTCAAACCTGTTGGTGAGTTAGGGGGTTGCCTACCCCAAGCATGTAATGACTTTCCTTAGTGGAATGGACAGATGACAACAATCCAATAAATTGCCAGGTCTTGGTGATTCTACTTCATGACATCTCTCACACCTATCTATCATCTTCTCTGCATTAATATTCCCACCACCTTAATTTAGACTCTCATCACCTCACCTACAGTAACCCCTTAATTTTCCTCCTTGCTTGTAATCTTCCTCTCCACATGGTTATGAAAGTTATATTCCGAAACAATACATCTGACCACATTATAACCCTGATCAATAAACATAAATAGTTCTCTCTGTTCTCTAGGATCAAACAAAAATGCCTCTTTAAAAAATTAAGCATTTCTAAACCTCCTTTTCTAGTCTAAGTACAACTCTCAAAGTACGGTGGAGAAATAACTTATGTTTCTCTCTCATGCAGGTTAAGTTAGTATTTCCTTAATAGCAATTAAACTGGGGAGGCAAAACCAAGATGGGAAAGTAAGAGAGCATACCCAATATACCCCTCTAAACAACTTTAAAATCATGGTAAAAAAAAGTCAAATTGTAAAGTGTGATAACTAACAAAAGGTTGAGGGGAGGTTTTTTTTTTTTCTTTCCCATCCTGGAACATCTTAAGAGGATAGAAAAAATCTATCTGTGACATTGGGGTGGGAAATTAGCCAGGAGCACAGTGTGACAGCAGCATCAGCTGGGGACATTGGAAACAATGGTATCAACAGCATCAGTACCAGGAGCTCTACTGCCTAGAGATTATAAAATAACTGAATACATGGCTAGAAAGAGATTATAGAAGTCCTTATGCTAGTGACTAGGTGTATACCTGGGCAACCAACATTTGGCAATTTAATTACCTGTTGCCTTGTTCCAGGGTCACTGTTCCAGGGCAGAGAGGAATAGTAGTGCTTGAAATCTCAGGGTAGCGAGGATTTGTTGTGGAATGAGCCAGACCATCAATGACCATACTTCTTCTCACATAATACCACCTTTGAAGCACCAAAAAATTACAGGCCCCTAGAATTAGTTATGAAAGCAGTACTAAAACCCCTGAAGCTTGGGACAATGACTCACAACCCCCCCCCCCCACACACACACACCAGAGATAACTACAATCCAACTCTAATGCAGAGTCCAAAGTAACAAAAATAGACTGGAAAAATGACCAAAAAACAAAACCTCCCCCCCAATAAAGAATCTGACCATAAAATCTACTATGGTGATGACAGGGAAACTCAAAACATATAAACTTAGAAGAAGATAATGATATGAAAACACACACACAATAAAAGCCTCAAAAAAGAAAAGAAAAAAGAAGCATGGATACAAATTCAACAAAATTTTTTAGAACTAAAGAAAATAATTAAACACAGGGCAAAAATGTTTTTAAATTAAATAAAAACAGTAGAGGAAAAATAAAAGACAGCAATCCAAGTAAGTTTGAAAAAAAGGCAGTTAACAGCTTTGTAAAAGAAACACAAAAATACTGAAGAAAATGACTCCTTAAGAAACAGAATTGGTCAACTGGTAAAGAGGCAAAAAAAATTAATTGAAGCAAATAATTCTTTAAATTTTACCATTGATCATCTGGAAGCTAATGTAGCAGCAAGCACCCCAGCGTCCCCAGGGTGGCTGCTAACACAGGTTGGATCTTGCTTTGATAAAGGAAAACAACTCAAAATGGGCTAACAAGCTTACTTTAATCAGTCAAATATGTATCATTTACCTAGTTCAGGGGAAAAAGGTCAGCACCCCAAACTTCAAAGTATACAGACAGAATTATCAAGACCAAAAACAGATCAAGTAGACAGATTCCAAACTGTCCAACCATTACATCCATACCAAACAACATCTGGGTTTCAAAGCTGGGGGACTCTGGACAACGGCTTTCCAGAGTTTCATCTGATCAAATCACAGAACACTTCTCAAAGTGAGCCCCAAAACAAAGCTGCCCATCAGGCTTATATAGCCTTCTCCTGGCTCAGAGAATGTAACAACCTTATTGACTCACTGGCCAATCAAGAAGTATCTACTGAAAAACAAGCCTCCCACCCCAGGCTCCAGGTGCACTTTAGCCTAGGGGCAGGGAAGATCTTCCAAATTTACATTCCCATTACAGCTAATGACTCTAAGAGACATAAACCAAATTTAAAACAAAAAGAGAAGAATGAGAAAAATAGAAGAAAATATGAAATAAATTGTTTGAAAAACAACAGACCTGGAAAATAGATTGAATAGAGAGAGTTGAAGAATTATTAATTACCTGCCTGAATTTTAAAAATCAGCAAAACAGTTTAAAAACGCTATACAGAGGTAAACTACTATAATAATCAAGTGTTTGATAAATTCCAAAGAGCTAAACTTTGGGGGCAAGTATTTATAATTTGACAAAAATTGTGGGGAAAACAGGAAAGCAGTCTAACAGAAACTAGGCATAGACCAATATTTCATTTATACTATGATAAGATCAAAATGGGTACCTAATTTATTCATAGAAGGTGATATCATAAGCAATTTAAAGGATAGAAAAAAATTTTCCTGTTAAATCTATGATTAAGAAAATAGCTTATGACCAAAGCAGAGAGGTTCACAGAAGGTAAAATGGGTAATTTTTTTATTATTGCATGAAATTAAATTTTTGCACAAACAGAACAAATGCAATCAAAATTAGAAGGAAACCAGGAAATAGGGGGATGGGGAAGGGAACCACAGTGTTTCTCTTTTGAAGGTTTTGTTTCTCATATATATATATATATAGGGTGCTGAATCAAGTCTATAAAAGTAATAGCTATGTCTCGATTGATAAATGGTCAATGGATATGAACAAGAAGTTTTCAGATGCAGAAATCAAATTATCAATAGTCATCTACAAATTCTCTTTCCACAAAAAAAAAAACCCAAAACGAAAACACTGATGATTAGCAGCAATGCCACTACTCAGGCTATATCCCAAAGAAAATAAAGAAAAAAGAAAATTCTTCATATGTAGAAAAATATTTATAGCAGCTCTTTTAGTGGTGGCAAAGTACAGGGAATTGAGGGGATTCCTATCAGTTGGGGAATGACAGAACAAGTTGTGGTATGTGACTTTGATCTAACGCTATTTATTGTGCCATATGAAATGAAAAAGTGCATTATTCCAGAAAAACAAAATCTTTGAAGTCTCATATGAACTGAAGCAAGTGAAGTGAGCAGTACCAAGAGAACATTGTACACAGGAAGAGCAATATTATAATAATAATGTGAATGACTTAGCTATTCCGATCAACATGATGATTTGTGAAATTCCAAAGGACTCAAAATGAAAAATGTTATCTACCTCCAGAGAGAGAACTGATGAAGTCAGAGTACATATTGAAGCCTATTATTTTTCATTCTTTATTTTTAACTTTTTTTCAACATAGCTGATATTGAAATATGTTTTGCATTGCCTTACATATATAATTGGTATCATAGGGGCAGCCAGGTGGCTCAGCAAGTAAGAGCACCAGCCCCGGTGTTGGGATGACCTGGGATCGAATCTGGGCTCAGATACTCAGCACCACACCCAGAAATAACTGACTGTGTAACCTTGAGCAAGTTACTTAACCCCAATTGCTTTAAAAAAAATTGGTGTCATATTGCTTGCCTTTTTGATGGGTGGCATAGGGGCTAGAGGGAGGGAAATAATCTGGACTTCAAACAATTAATGTTTAAAAAAGATGACACTCTTCTTGAGATTTATCTGATTTAGAGGAGTAAAATTCAGGTCATTGGCATGAAAGTTTCTTGATTACATATATACAAAAATGAATAGCTCATGAGTGGTTAGAACTCTTTCCTCAAACTTCTGACTATAGACTAGGAAAATGATTGGAACTTGCCCAGGAGAACTGTTTATCAATTGAATCAAAGTATCATCTTAGATGAACATCCTATTTATTCTCAGAATATAGTTTCCTTGCTATGGCTAAATAAGCCTCCTTTTAATAACTTTTTGCTAGCTTTTGAACATTTGATTTCTTTCAATTTTTGGACCTGAGGTGCCCAATCGTGTGGTCAAAACTCAATTAGTGTGGTGGCTAGGTGGTGCAGTGAAGAGAGCACTGGTCCTGGAGTCAGGAGGACCTGAGTTCAAATTTGTCCTCTGACACTTAACAATAACCGTGTGACCTTGGGGATGTCACTTAACTCCAATTACACTGCCCTCCCCCCTCCAAAAAGCAAAAGCAAAAACAAAAACAAAATAAAAAAAAACCCAAAACTCAGTTGGTATGATCAACTATGGATTGTTACACACCCTTCTGCTATTCTATGATCTAACCAAACTCAACTCCTTACTATTTTTCATGTATGTATAATGGGGCTTTAAAGCATTTCCCGATCATCTAAGATGGAGAAAATAACTCATGTGAGCAATCCTAAGGACTTGTTTCTGAGAACAGAAAGTCTGTGGTTTACAGCCATGTGGTTTAGAGTAGCATATTTCCATTAGTTGCATAGTCAAAAATAATTTTTTTAAATAGTACTAGACAGATACTCATCTCTCTGTCTCTCTCTCATTGTCTCTGTCTCTTTCTTTGAGCGGCATACTAAGGAAGTGGGGAAAAAAAAAAAACATCGAAAAAAGGAATGCTTTCCTTTCTTTGGTCTATGCAGGTTCCCAAAATAGGCTTGAACTTTTTATGGGCATTATTTCATTTGTCCTTTTTCAATTCCTGACTCAGAGCACAAGTCATAGTCATATTGGAGTCCAGGAATCCAGTCTTGATGTTTCAACCAGCTCAGTAGAAAAGCCCAGAAAAATGAGGGTCTCAGGATGCAAACCCAAAGACAGCTTTGAACTTGGAATTTGATGAGACTAATGTTATATAGCTGTAAACTTAATACCCTTCTGCAGAGATCAGAGTAGTATAAGTGGAATTATGTCTTTAGGTTTTGGGGAAAGTTTGTTCTTATTATAGCTTTGAAATAAATATTCTTCTTTATAAATGTATCTGACTGAAACTGGGTTGCCTGGAGATATAACACAGTTGGGTTTCAGATAGTGAGATCTTTATTATCTCTCCAAGGGTACCCTCTCCTCTATGCTTTTTCACTTCCTTTTTTTATCTTATCTTCCCTCATAAGAATGTAAGATTGTTTCTTGCCTCTTTTCTATCCCCAGTGCTAAAGATAGCTACTGTCACATAAAAGCTACTTATTAAATATTTATAGATTGATTGGGAAATGAAGTAAGTACTATGACACATGAAATTCCACTTCCTGTCTCCATAACTTTGTATAATTCTCCCCTCCTAATGAGAATGTATACTCTCTTTACCTTCTCTTTGTAGAATCTCAAGTTTTCTTCAAATCTGAGTTCAAATTCAATCCTACATTAGACCTTTCCTAAACCCTCCAACATTAACTTGAATTCATTTTTTATGTGTATTAACATTACTTAAATGTCAATTTAGTGAAAAATGCTATTTTCCCTGATAGATTGTAAACTCGTTAGTGGGAGGGACTATTTTGTTTCTTCCTTGATACCGTTAATGTCTAATATACTGTTTGCTTCATAGTTGGTTGGTTGGTTATTGTCCTTTGTTCTTGAGGAGGACCAAAGTGATATTACTATGTTAGAATCAAGTTATACTACATGTCATTGTGGCTGATCAGACCAATATAAACTCAGACTGCTCTACCACAGGTCAGGCACAAATAGTCCATTGGAAGATTTGGGGTGGATTCTCTAAATTTGTACATCTTGCATTTCTTTTGAACTATTTCAATTCTTCTTTGCTAATAGAGCACAGCACCTTCTCTGCTGAGGACTTACCATGCTCGGTGGTCCTGTGCCAGTGTCTCCTATGTCACAAAATTAATCCCAAAGTTCTTAAGAAAGACCTTGAGAGTATCCTTGTATCACTTTTTCTGACCACCATGTGAGTGTTTACCCTGTGTGAGTTCTCCATAAAACAGTCTTTTAGGCAAACATATATTTGACATTCAAACAACAGAGCCAGCCCAAACAACATGACCAGTCCTTTGGAATTGTATTCTCTGCAGCAGAGTTTGAATGGTTGGTAGTTTAGTTCAAGAAAACACCACAGTATCTGTTATCTTATCCTGCTAGTTGATCTTCGGAATCTTAAAACAATTCAAATGGAAGTGAGTCAGTTTCCTGGCATGGAGCTGGTATACTGTTTGGGTTTCATAGGCATAAAACAATGAAGTCAGCACAATGACTCTGTAGACCTTCAGTTCTGGTCCAGAGTAGGAATATAATAAATGCTTGTTGATGTTGATAGCCAGGGTTATTTTGTTTCTGTTTTTTTATTTTCAGGTGTTGTTTTTCAGTTGTTTTCAGTTGTGTCAACTCTTTGTGACCCCATTTGGAGTTTTCTTGGCAAACATACTGGAGTAGTTTGGCATTTCCTTCTTAAGTTCATTTTTACAGATAAGTAAACTGAGGGAAACAGGGTTAAGTGACTTGCTCATGGTCACTCAGCTAATAACTGTCTTAGGACACATTAGAACTCAGGAACATGAGTCTTTTTGATTTTTGGCCAGGCGCTCTATCCATTGGAACCTCCCCTCCCCTTTTATTCTCAGTACTTAGCATGATTGCTGGAACTGGACTGTAGGCATCATTAGCTGGATATAGCCCTGGACTTAGAGTCAGGAAGATCTAAGTTCAAATATGACCTCAAAACTTATTAGCTGTGTGACCTGCACAAATCACCCAGCACCTGTTTGACTCAGTTTCCTCAACTGCAAAATGAGGCTAATGACATCATCCAATGTTCCAGGGTTGTTGTGAGGGCAAAATGAGATGATATTTGTAAAATGCTTAACACAATGCTTAGTACATAGACAACACTTAATAAACATGTGTTCCCTTCCTTCCTGTCTAGAATGTAGTAAGTTCTTTGAAAATACTTATTGAAATGAATAGATTAAAATCAGTTTACTCAATAATTTGTCATTAGTATGAAAAATATTTAAATATATATTTTACAGTGACAAGAATAGGGACAACAACATGAAGAAACAACTAAAATGACTTAGTTATTACAATCTCAAATAAATTGGAAACCAGAAAACTGTATTTTTTTCCTGATCATAGTCTATCACTGTCCACTGCAAAAGTCAGGCAAATTCAGTTACTTAGGTAGTATGACCTCTTTATATCATGTGAATTATGAGTCAAATGGAGGTTTTGTGGACTGAGCAAGTGGTCTATAAAATTTGGTCTTGATCTTTCCTGACCAGTGAAAACTCTATGTACAAAAAAAAAAAAATGAATAGAATTTCTGGCAAGATCCTAGTAGGCAGAGCGACAAATTTAAAACCCTCCTGATCCAGTATAAAAGAAAAGTACTAAACAAGAGAGAAAAAATAAAAAGAAAAATAGAGCATCTTACTTTTAAGGATTTGGGAGAGCAATATGTATAGGAAAATTATTGAACTAAATCTTTTAGTTCTTCTTGCACCTTTGTAAGGAATTAGAAAGTCTTATAGAAGCTTTCCCTACATTATTCCAAAATTAATATTGAATTAAGTTATTTCAATTGACAAAAATCAGTCAAAATTGTATGTAAAAATGTGTAAAAAACTCAAATGATTGGTGGTCCCTCTTCTTACAACTTCCAAATGGTTATTTCAGTTTAAAATAGCTAATACAAAAAGGTAGTTTGTGGACTTTTCCCTTTAAAGAGTTACCCAAAGCACACAACATCCTTGTGATATTTTTTTCTAGCCAATGATTTCCTAATGTCAACATTTTCTAAGGTTTTTAAAGTATAATTTTGAGAATTTGTGTTGACAAATGCATAGTAGTTTTCATTATTTACTACAACTTTTTCCCTCCTCCTCCATCTCCCATTCATGTGTAAGGAAACAGTGTCTGGACATCTCTATATATTTTCCCTTGCTCTATAATAAAATTTTGGTCCATCCTATCCACAATTCTAAATTACTTTTTAAATCCGGAACTAGAGCTTGCAAACCATGCAGAATTGAGTTCAATTGTATAATGGGTTTTCAACATGTACAATAAAAATGACCAAAACTTCTGTTAAGTACTTTTGGCTCAAAATAGAAGACATATTTAGGAAGGCCAGTAAAACCTATAGAGCTAATCTTGCTTGCAATTTTCCTTGCGCAGGATTCATGAAATTATCAAGAAATATAAACTCCTCACCTAAGCTATGGTATATAGTAATTGAATAGGGCAGAGGAGTTAGGTTTGTTTTAGCTTTAAATTAAGAGAGGAGGTTAAGTTTGAAAGGGTAGAAAACAACAGCAACAACATTTCCTAGGTAGAATTTAGAGTAAAATTTTCATATACTCTTGGTCTAACCTATTTGCAATGAACTATCTTTTATTCATGTTCCTATTTTCATTTTTTATGAGTCAAAATAAAACCAGAAGGGGCAGAACAGAGGTAAATAAGAATCTTTTGGATCAAATAATCATTTTCCTTTTCTCTTGACTGTTCACTATGACATGTAGGCTAAGGGTAAAGGATGCACCTTACACTATGTTAGAAGCATTGAAATGAAGTTATACAATTATGGAACTGGAGGAAATTCTCTACTGTGGAATCATCAACATGATTAAAGGGAGAATAGAAGAGAAGGGATAAAACATTTATCAAGAACCAGTTATATGTCAGGTACTGTGCTAAGCAGTTCACAAATATTATCTTATTTGATGATCAAAGCACTGTGAAGTAAGTTGTATTATGCTCTCTATTTTACAGTTGAGTGAATAGAAACAGAGGCCTAAAACTTTCTCAGAGGTTTTTAACTTGCCCAGTGTAACATTTCTAATAAGGATCTGAAGCCAGAGTTGAGCTCAGAACTTCTTGACTCCAGGCTCTGTTTCGCCTTAAAAAAGTCAAGTACTATATAAACTATGATGATTGAGCCTCATTTAGAATCTTCTAAGGGTTTTATGGGGTGTTCTGGGAGGACTGGTACCTCTGATGTGAGGGATTGCTGAGCCCTTTTCAGGGTTATTTATTCACCTTTGGTGTCTACCTGGCATTCAACTTTCATCTGTGACTCCAATAAGCTGTAGCCATGCACAGTGGCCACACGTTGGTAAACTTTCTTGGAAGATGGCCTAACCCAGGTTGAGGGTAATCAACAGACCTCAGACCTGTTGGTGAGTTAGGGGAATGCCTTCCCCAAGCATGTGAAGAATTCTCCAAGTGGAATGGGTGGATGAGAACAATTTGTTCCAATGGCCATGGAGGTAGCTGAAACAGTCTTGGTAAGTATTTCAGTCTTGGTCAGGCAATCTAAAACACCAAGGTCATCCATTGCATCGTGGGCCATCACCCTTCATCCTATTTCCTTGCCACTGGACTTTGATGACTCTGGAAGAGAGAGTGAAGCTGATGGCTTTGTGCAACTGTGCCTCACTTAAATTCAATTCATGTGAAAGATATCACCTGTGATGTCATTGGTTTTCAAAAACTAAGGACAAAAAAATGGCACTAACAAGAAGAATCTTTTGAAAAAGTTAAGAGGAACAATATGAGCTAATGGTTCGACTGAGAAATGTGTTTTTGAGTTGAGGAAATCTCCATTCAAATTCTCTTTCTGATACTTACTAGTTATGTGACTAGAGAGAGATACCTTTTCAGCCCTGAAGAAAACCCATTCAGACAAGGATTATTAATCTTGTATCCATGGCCCTTTTTATAACTATATTTTAATATCACTTGTTTTATTTGTAATCTTTTGCATCTTACTTTATGCTTTTTAAAACATAATACTGTGAAGAGGTCCATTATCTTCACCAGACTACCAAAGGAGTCTGAAGATATGACATGACATCTGAAGATTGTCCATAGGGCACAGTGGACATAACTCTGGACCTGGAGTGAAGAAGCCCTGGGTGTAAATCCAGTAAGAGCCACTTTCCATCTGTGTGACACTGGCCAAGTTGTTTAATTTCTATCCACTTTAGCTTCTTCATTTTTCAAATGGGATTGTAATGAAGCTCAAATGAAATAATATTTGTAAAGTACTTTTTGAACCTAAAAGTGATATATTAATTCTATTGGAATTTAAACAAAACAAAACAAAAGCATCCTACTCCAAGATTATAAATTACATACAACTTAGTATATATTCATTTGGAGGGTTAATTTCAAAACTCTACATAATTTGTAATTTGTTTTGATCACATTAAAAATCATTTTAGAATGATATTTTGGTCATTGAAATGCAAAGATGAAGAAGTAACAATCATTGAGCTACAATATCTTCTTTCCAAGTTAAGTTGTGGAAAAGCCAGTTGTTTCCATGACATAATAGGAAACACTAACACTATTATCTTCAGAGGTTCCAAAATTTTTGAAAGTTTTCTGGGAACACCTGTTATCTGAATTTTTGCTCAGATCAATTTATGATTTATTGAAATGGAAAGCAGCAGGAGGAATGCTATTCAGGTAGCATTTCGTGTGTCTTCCATAAGCCACAGTTTCTCCATGAATATAAGCATATCTAAAACACTATGAATTTTTCATTCTATATATTCAGTCACTATAGCATATAAACTCCATGAGGGAAGGAATCTTGCTTTTTTCCCACCCATTATGCTAATAAATTGCTCAATGATAGCTCTTGATAAAAAAAACAACAACAACAACAACATAAAAACCTACTAATAAGCAAAAACATTATTTAAGATCCACTTGAAAATTTTACGTATTAATGGAAAGGAAAATATTACTACATGTTTCAAAACAAAGCTACAAAATTATCACTGAAACTTTGTTATTTTTAAAATCACAGGTATATTACACATTAAGTAAATAAATTTATCTCTGTTTATATATACATATGTACTTAGATACATATGGGTGGATAGATAATTAGATGTTATTTTTGTTTTGAGGGAAAGAGTGGTCATAACTTGTGATTTAAGTGGAATAGGGACAATCCTAGTGTAGAAAATCTCCTCAACCATTAATATCAGCATTTCTTCCATAAATTATAGCCTTAGAGAATTGCCAATGAATGCTGATAGGCTAAGGGAGGCATCTAGAGTTACAAAGCCAGTATTCCTCAGACACAAGGATTACCTCCAAGGCTATCTTACTATTTACTAAATGGAAATACCTTTTAAAATATCAGCCTGTATATGTGTGTATGTATGTAAATGTGCACATATGCATGCCTGGGTTCAAGCCCTATCCCTGATAAATAATTATTGTAGGAAATTCAACTTAAAAAAATATTGGTTTTAATTAGCCAAGATCTGCCTTCTTGTGCTCCTACCCCACCCCATTCCCAATTAAGAACACAAGAAAGACAAAACCCATTAAAATAATGTATAGTAAATCAAACAAAATTTCCACATTGGTCATATCCAAAAAATATTTTTCTCATTCTGCACTGTAACTTTCTCTTCTCTCTCAGGAGGTGGAAAACATATTTTATCATAGTTCTCTGGAACCCCATTTGATCAGTATATTGACAAGAGTTCAGGATAATAAAGATGGTTCATAATATAAGAGAATATAACAACTTTAAAAATATATTTCCAATGCCTACAGGTAACTCTAAGACTGAAGAAACATTTGTACCATTATAGCCCCCTTTTACCACCTGAACAGATAATCCCCAAACCCCTCATAGTCAAAAGATCAGTGAAAAGACTTATTATTACCAAATATGCTCTGCTATAAAAAATGGGCTTCCCCCTTTCTGTTCCTCTTTTGCCACTCTCGCATCTTGGAATACCCACACGTGCCCAAGGTGCTTAGCTCTTTACAAAGCTCAGAAGAGAGTCACAAACGTAGTTTAATTTTTTTCTGATAAGATGAAGGACCACAGTGCTCTAAGATTTTAAGTGGGAGAGAACTTGTTGATTTATACTTGTAGAGGGGATTTCATAAAGAGGAAGATCCCTATACCAGTGAAACTACAGCTCTACTATTTCCTATTTACACAGCACTTTGTACACTTAGTCTCATTGGTGTATGTTTGTGTGTACATTTACTTGTTTATTATTTTTGCTTTTTTCTTGAAAGTATAACTCTGTTGATATGAAAACATAATTAATCTCTTTTAATAAAACTGAATTTGCAAGAAATACAACTTTCAACTGAGCAGGTGCCTAATTGAGAAATATATCTTGGTAAGCAGGGCTACAGTTGTATAAAAAAGCAATCGCTTAAATGAATAGACAATATTCCCTCTGGCTAATTTAAAACAAGCTGATTTTGTGCAGCATGGTTTTGTTGTGTTTGTTTAAACAAAACTATAAAATAATAATCATTTAACCATAATTCTTACTGACATTGAAGAAATGTACATTTGTGAAATGTCAATGATATAGTAGGAAGGAGAAATTTCTGATGGACAACCTATAAGCTTTATAAATGAAAATGAGATGTGAGGAGACCTAGAAAATGGCTTCTAACTACTTGGGTGAGTGGACTCCCTTTGGAAGATTTATAGAAGAATTTGGACAAAGGCCATCCACAATCAGAAAGTGTAGGTGAATGGGGTATGATATATTTAATTGGATAAAGTACACATATGAATTCCTTCACAGATATATTGTCATTTAAAAAAATTATCCAGTTTTACTTATACAGGTACTTGGATTGATGATCTTTTAGAGGAAAAGAGCCATAGAAATATGTAGAAAGGTCAGAAGTAATTGAATATTTGGTCTGGGATATTTGTGTTTTGTAGGATTAGATTATGTTAAAAATCACAATGACATTAAGATGGTTGAAGGCATAGTAAATGTTTTATTTTATTCATATTTATTATTATTATTATTTTATTAAATGTCTTATTTTATCTGTGTATCAAAGTGTTGAAATAATACATGCTAATAATTTTAGCATAATGTAAAAGGATTAAGAAGATTAAATAACAGAAATGTAAAAAATTCTAAACAATGACATTCTCTTCACATAACATAAGCAAACTCAGACCATATAACTTCCATAATTGCATGCCCCTATAACTACTTAAGAGGTGTTTTAAAATTACT
Organism: Petaurus breviceps papuanus; assembly: GCF_028583685.1. Taxonomy (NCBI): domain Eukaryota; kingdom Metazoa; phylum Chordata; class Mammalia; order Diprotodontia; family Petauridae; genus Petaurus; species Petaurus breviceps. Next base: position 4,002,251 of record NW_027187295.1, on the reverse strand, counting down.
TGTTTCATTCACTTATGTTTAATATTAAAATTTAATTCAACTATCATTTAAAAAATGTGAATTAAACTCTTTGGTGCTAGGTATACAAAGTCAAACCAATCCAGTCCTGATGGTCTGACCTTTTCATTAGAACATTGTGTAAGGACCTTTATAGAAGATGACTAGAGAGAAGAATGATTAGAAACTGAGAGAAAAATGAAAGAACTAATTAGTTCAGGTAAATAGAGCTAGAATAGAAGTTGTATGAAGAAGAGATTCAAAAGTATAAAATACCCAACTTTAAGAGAAGAACAAATGGAAATCTTAATCCAATAACAGAAAAGAAGTATAAATAGGTATCAGAGAATTATGAGAGGAGGAAGAAGAGAAGTCTATCAAACTTTTAAATAATACTTTATAACAGTACTGCACAAATCATTCTTAATAACTGAGATGTAACTTTATAATACTCTTTTTATGAGACAAATATAGCTATAAAGCCTAAACCAGGAAAGGATTGGGGTGGGGAGTGAAGGAAAGAAAAAAAAAAAACTTGAGACAAATGTAAAAAGCAGAATCCTGTTGAGTGAAAAACTGCTGTGAAAATATCATTCAAGATAAAGGAGTAGGAAGAAACAATACAGTCCAGATACCTCTCAAAATTACTCACCAAAACCTAGAGAATCTACCAAGGTAAATTCTGATCAGGAAAACAAAGGAAAATCATGATTTATTTTTCCCCAGCCTATTTCAGTACAAGAAGTAAAAGGTTTAATGACAATGGGGGTGACAGCTAGCTGAGGGTGTGCTGCACAGACTTTCAGGGTTCTCTCTCAATAGGGCCTGTAGGTATTCATTTGAACAACAGGAAGCCCTGGATTTAGTCTGATGACTAAATGCAGGGAGAAGGAAAAGGTGCCAACTGGCACTTCTATCATTGTTATCCCAGAAATGGGTAACAGATCCACTGTGGACTCAGGATTGAACCAAGACCTAGGCTGGTGATCCAGAGCAATTAGTGGTCACAGTCAAAGACTCTATATAAGGCAGGGAACAGGAAGAAAAACAGGGAGTGTCTATGTCTTTGATTCAGGAAAAGGAATGGAGTCTCAGATATATCCTCACCTCCATCATCCTGCTCACATCCAGTCTGAAATCTGTAGCAAAATAGTCAGGGAAGAAAGCTCTTACAAGAAGGGAGAATGCAGTTTTGCTTTTTTTTTTTTTTTTTTTTTTTTTTTTTTTGCTTTGAACCTGTACAGCCTTCCAACTAGCTAAAGGCTTCAAGGGTCAGCAGTAGTCTACTAGAAGCCTAGGCATATGACCAAGCCTGTACCTATGTTTCTCAGACTGAAATCCAGGTCAAGGTTTTGTAAAGCTCAGAGCAAGTAGGCAGCAATAAGATTTCCTCCTGCATCACACCCTTTAGTTCACAGCCTTAAATAGCTCTTATATCTATGAAATATATCACTCAATACTGAGAGAAAACACCAACAGGGCCATAGAAGACTCAAAATAGGACCAAGAAAAGCCTGGAAATTCACTCCAGAAAGGCACAGAACTTGACTGTGAGCTGAAGAGTAAGGCTGGAAGAATGAGTAAAACAAAAATTGAAAAAGAATCCCATCCTAAAGAGCTATTATTTTCATAAGAAAGGTCTAGAAATAAACCCAGAAGATAATGACTTCAAAATATCTACCAGCAAAACCTCAAAGACATGCCTTGGACAAAAGGTTAAGTAGAATTCCTGGAAATTAAAGAATGAATAGCTGAAAATAATTTCATAATCAAATAGGAATGCTGGAAGAAAGAAGTGAGAAAAAATGAGCTATGGGGGCATACTTGGAAAAATAATTAAAAGCTTAGTAGAAGAAGGCAAAGCCTTACTCACACAACAAGCCCCTCAAAAATTGGAATAGAAGTTGATTCCATAAGACAATAAGAAATACCAAAATTCAGAAAATATGGACTCAGACTGTTCCACTGATTTGCTAGTACTTATTTTTGAAGCACCTTAGTGTGAAGGTAGAGACAGCTAGATGGCCTCAGAATACTGGAGTTCAAATTCAAACTCAGATACTAGCTGTGTGACCCTGAGAAGTCACTTAACCTTGTTCACCTCTGTTTCCTTATCTATAAAATGAGCTTGAGTAGTAGATGGCAGACCACTCCAGTATCTTTGCCAAAAACAAACAAAACAAAACAAACAAACCTCAAATAGGGGAACAAATAGTTAGACAAGACTGAACAACAACAAAGTATGAAGGGATTATCTGCTATCTTCCATCAGGTCCTCTTCTCTAGTATTTTCCCTTTATTTTGACTCATGAAAGGGTCATTTTATCAAAGGATAATGAAAGTATAGTACAATCCAATGTATAATGGATTTTGAGTCAGGATTTGCATTCAAGTCCCTTTTCTTTCATTTAGCACCTGTGTAACCTTGAGTAAGTCTCAAGCAAGAAGTTGCTTGAGAAGAGCAACTTCTTTGACTCTCAGTTCCCTTTTCTGTAAAACAAATAGGTTAGAACTCTTAGGCACCTTTTACTGTAGGTTCTAAATCTATGAAACTATGAGGTTCATGATGTGTACTTTTGCTGTGTTTAGTGTGAATAAAATGAATGAAATTGCAATGTACATGGTAAATATGAGGACTATTTTTTTTTGCAACAAACATCTATATATTTTGTGTTTTAATTTTCCTGTAAAATTATAGAAGTAGAGTTAGAAGAGTCCTTGCAGGCAATTTACTCCAACACTCCCATCTTACATAAATGGAAATTGAGATCCAGAAAGATGCAACTTCCTTGACTTGATGAAGATCACAGAACTAGAAAAAGGCAGAGCTAGGACGTGAATGGAGGTTTCCTGCCTCTAAATTCATTGTTCTTTCCAGTTCACTAAACTAACACTTAGAACATTACTACCTTTGAAGAGCTGACTCTGTTGAATCAACTATAGGAAAATCTGATCTACTCCTTTACCTCACTGAAGGAAATCTCATAACAGAAAGCAAAGAATAACCCTTTGGTTCTAGAGCCAACATGATATAATAAAGTTCTGTTATTAGAGTTAGGCAGACCTGAATTTGAATCCTACAGAAGGCACTTAATAATTTTGTGATTGTGGATAAGTCACCAGAATTCTTTATTTCCTTATGGATAAAATGAGAATAATTATAACAGCCACTTCATCTTAAAATAACTATATGAATGAGTTATTATTATTATTATTATTATTATTATTATTATTATTATTATTATTATTATATATGCTGTATCATACTGACTCCCAAGCATTCCCAGCAATCTCCATGTGATGCTGTCAACATTGATTCCATCATATTCACCTCCCTTTCATATGAACCTTGGACCTAGACTCCTTGGAACCTAGTATCTGATGGGTGAGCCTTGGACTTATCTTGTCTGTCCTCTATAACATTTCTCCACCATCTCCAAACCACACCACTATGTTTGACCCACATTTCAATTGGATCTTTTGAACTCCCTTTAAAATGTCAGTCCCTTGAGGGCAGAGAGTGTAGTTATTGCTTATATTTTTATCCCCAGGGATTAGCATGAGATCTGGAATATACAAAGTGTTTAATAAATGCTTCTTGACTGAATGACCAACTTTCTTCTAACTATAATTTATCTATGTAGTCTTCTATACTTATCATATATACAGGGTGTTCCAAAAGTCTTAGTGCAGTTTTAAGTTTTAATATTGTATAATCTCTCTCTCTCTCTCTCTCTCTCTCTCTCTCTCTCTCTCTCTCTCTCTCTCTCATCCCGCTATGTCTCTATATATATATTTAGTCAAATGACTTATATAGTTGTATGATAGGAATATATATATAAATTATTACTAAAGCTTTTCATAATTCAATTTATTTCATTAACAATTTACTTTTCAAATGAGCAGCTTTTTACTATAGACTGAGATTTTAAATGAATTTCTAAATTGACTTGATTTAAAACTCCCAAGGTATACCCATAAAACCCACACTATTCAAAAATAGCTTTAAAGGAATATTATATAGTTTTGATGATTGACATTAAAGCAAAGCTTTGGGCATTCCCCCCTCAAGGGTTCCCCATATCAAAATAAAAATTGAGATATAGAGCATTGCTCTATGTTTCTAAGTAAAAGTGGACAGATTTAGAGATTTTCCCTGGATATGGCTGGCAAAATAAAAGCAGAGCTCACTATAAAATAAAATATAAGCTACTAGTTTCAGAAAGTCTGCATGGAAGAGAAAAAAATAAAACCCAAGAATTTTGAAGTGGGAAAAAAACCTCTCCAGAGATTGTATTGCTATATTTTTACCTCAGTGTCCATTCATAATTTTCCCTGTGATGCTGAACTGACACAACCATTTTATGTAGAGGAAGTAAATAAGACTAAAAGGATACCCCCCCCCTTATATTGTTTGACAAAATGACTTGCTGTATTTGCGTATGTATCCACGTTTTTCAGTGCATTAATTATTTACATTTCAGAAGTAATGGAAAATATCTTTATATAAAGTAATGTTCCCATTTTATTAAATGTTTCTTTCTAATAGGAAGTATTAAACTGTATTTTATTAGAAAGTGTTTAAGTGTGGTTGCTTCAAGGATGTTAACTAGATATTCCACTAGAAAAGATTTTTCTTTTTGTTCTTTTAACAAATCACTCAAGAAATCATTTTAGGCCTTTCATTCTCCTCCCTCCCATCAGGAATATACCCTAGAAAGTTTGCATTACAATTAGAATTTTTCTGCATTGATTTATACCAGCTTATGGGGCCTATGGACCTATAAAAATTTTTTTTTAATGGTGTTTTGTTTGCATGTGTTGCATTCAGTATTTTTGGTGAAAACTCACTACTAAATAATTTGAGACAGTTCAGAAAGATTAACCATTGCCTATACTAATTTGCTAAGAAGAATATTTACCAGTTTCTCAAAATCTTTGCCCAATGAAAATAGTAATAGTGCTTGAAATCAATGGTAAAGGAAAGGCAAAAGGGGAATTGGGGAGCAAGTGAAAAAGGTATTTTTGTCTACCTACCAGTAGACAGCAGACTTTGTATCTAAACTGGAAATTTCAGGTGCCCACCACTTCTTTTCACACTTTTAAACCATCATCAGATGCATAATTTCCTCTAACACCTGATTCTCAGAATTTATTTTCAGTAAGTTTTAACTAGATTTTTTCTACTCACTATTCCTATAAACTAAATGTGTCCCAAATGAAGCTTAATCTCTTTTCCCAAACCTCCTCTTCCTCTTAACTTTGTTATCCAATACAATTCAACAAATATTTATTAAGCACCAACTATGTGTCAGGCAACATGGTAAGCACTGAAATTACAATAAGTAATTAAAAAAAAACAAAGCAGTTCCTTCTCTCAAGGACGTTGCAGTCTAATGGGGGGATACAACACATAAAAAGAGGCAGAAAAGTAGAGGGGGTAACACTGGAGAGTAGTGTCTCATTCATTGGAATTAACACCACGCAGGGCAAAAGATGCAAAATGGAACAGACTGAGTCTAGTTTCTGCTCTCTATGAAAGGTGGAATTTTGGAACTCCACCATCCAGACCTCCAGTCAGAGGGGAGAGGAGGCTGAGGGAGGTGATGTCAATCAGTGCTTAAGTAAGCAGCACGGTTGTTTAATTTAGAAGTGATGAGTTTTTCTTGGGAAAGGCATTTTGTTAGCTAGAATTGAAACCAGGCAGAACAGCAGATGCTGGTGCCATCTTTGATTCTTTCTATTAACTAATGCAAATCTGCACTTGCTCTGCAATTGACACTTTTTTTTTTTAAGCAATCGGGGTTAAGTAACTCGCTCAAGGTTACACAGCCAGTTATTTCTGGGTGTGGTGCTGGGTATCTGAGCCCGGGATTCTATCTCCAGGTCATTCCGACCCTGGGGCCGGTGCTCTTACTCGCTGAGCCACCTGGCCACCCCTTGCAATTGACACTCTTAAAGAGGATTGATTGGTTAAGGTCCTTGTCTTTAAAGTTTTTTTTTTTTCAGCTCATAGTGGACTTTATTAATTTGTTTACTTTTAGTTTATAAGATTCACTACCACAACTCCTTGAGATTCAAATTTTCTCTCCCCCCTCTCCCTGCCATGTCAGGATACAATCAAGTATAGTATCTGCAAATACTTTCACATTAGGCATTAGTCAGGTTATAAAGAAGTATTATAACAGATGAAATGAAGAATGGGAAAGAGTAAACAAAACCAAAAAAGAAGATGAAAAAGGGCAGGTAGTTTGCTTCAATCTGGGATCAATCTCAGTTCTTTCTCTGGATGTAAACATCTCTCTCCATCATGAGTCTTTTGGGTTTGACTTATGTCTCTGGATTGCTGAGAAGAGTTCAGTCTATCTAAGTTGGTCATCACACATATGTTCTGTCTGTAATTGTGTACAATTTCCTCCTGGCTCTACTCTTCTCACTCAGCATCAGTTCGTATAACCCTCTCCATGTAAATAGGAAGTCCATCTGCTCCTCATTTATTATTGCACAATAGTATTCCATAACATGCATATACCACAACTTGTTCAGCCATTCCCCAATTGATGGGCACCCCTTTGATTTCCAATTCTTTGCAACCACAAAAAGAGCTGCTATAAATATTTTTGTACCTATGGATCTTTTTCCCACTTCTATGATATCTTTGAGATACAACCCTAGAAGTGATATTGCTGGGTCAAAGGGTATGAAATTATTTATAGCCCTTTGGGCATAATTCCAGATTGCTTTCCAGAATGGTTGGATAAGTTCACAACTCCACCAGAAATTCATCAGTGTTCCAATTTGTCCACATCTTCTCCAGCATTTGTCATTTTCCTGTTTTGTCATCTTAGCCAATCTGACTGGTGAGATGTGGTAACTCAGAGTTGTTTTTCATTTGTATTTCTCTAATCAATAGTGATTTAGAGCATTTCTTCATGTGCTTATAGATATCTTTAATTTCTTTCTCTGAAAACTGTCTGTTCATTTCCTTTGACCATTTATCAATTGGGGAATGTCTTTTATTCTTATAGATTTGGCTCAATTCTCTGTATTTTTTTAGAAATGAGACCTTTATCAGAGACATAGGTTGTAAAAATTCTTTCCCAATTTCCCACCTCCTTCTTAATCTTGGTTACATTGGCTTTGTTTGTACAGAAACTTTTCAATTTCATGTAATCAAAATTATCCATTTTGTATTTCACAATGCTCTCTGATTCTTGTTTAGTCATAAAGTCTTTCCCTCTCCACAAATATGACAGATAAACTATTCCTTGTTTTCCAAGATTGCTTACAGTATCAATCTTTATACCTAGATCATGCACTCATTTAGACTTGATTTTGGTATATGGTATTAGGTAATCATCTATGCCCAGTTTCTGCCATACTATATTCCAGTTTTCCCAGCAGTTTTTGCCAAATAGTGAATTCTTATCCCCAAAATTGGGGTCCCTGGGTTTATCAAACAATAGGTTACTATAGTCATTGACTGCTGAATCTCATGTGCCTAAACTCTTCCATTGATCCACTGCTCTATTCCTAAGTCAGTACCAAGCAGTTTTGATGACTGCTGCTTTATAATACAGATTGAAATCTGGTATAGCTAGTCCACCTTCCCTAGCATTCCTTTTCATTAATTTCCTTGATATTATGGACTGTTTATTCTTCTAAATGAATTTTGTTACTATTTTTTCTAGCTCTATAAAGTAGTTTTTGGTAAATTGATTGGTATGGTACTAAATATATAATATAATTTAGGTAAAATTGTCATTTTTATTATATTAGCTTGACCCAGCCATGAGCAATTTATATTTTTCCAATTAGTTAGATCTGACAATTTGTTAGAAGAGTGTTTTGTAGTTGTGATCATATAGATCCTGGGTTTTTTTGGCAGGTAGATTCCCCAATATTTTATAACGTCTACAGTTACTTTAAATGGGATTTCTCTTTCTATCTCTTGCTGTTGAATTTCATTGGAGATATATAAGAATGCTGAGGATTTATGTGGGTTTATTTTATATCCTGCAACTTTACCAAATTTATTTATTGTCTCAAGTAGTTTTTTACTTGATTCTCTAGGATTCTCTAAGTATATCATCATATCACCTGCAAAGAGTGATAGTTTGGTCTCTTCTTTGCCTAGTTTTATTCCTTTGATTTCTTTTTCTTCTCTAATTGCTACTACAAACATTTCTAGTACCAGATTGAATAAGAGGCATGATAGTGGACACCCTTGTTTCATGCCCGATCTTATTGGAAATGCTTCTAGCTTATCCCCGTTACATATAATATTTGCTGAGGGTTTTAAATAGATGCTACCTATTATTTAAGGAAGGCTTCATTTATTCCTGTACTTTCTAGTGTTTTAATAGGAATGGATGTTGTATTTTGTCAAAAGCCTTTTTTGCATATATTGAGATAATCATGTGGTTTCTGCTAGTTTTATTGTTGATATGATCAATTACACTGATGGTTTTCCTAATATTAAACCATCCTTGCATTCCTGGAATAAATCCTACCTGATCAAAGTGTATCATTCTTAAGATAAGTTGCTATAGTCTTTTTGCTAATATTTAAAAATTTTTGCATGTATATTCATTAAGGAGATTGGTGTATAATTTTCTTTCTCTGTCTTTTCTTTTCCTGATTTAGGTATCAGTACCATATTTGTGTCATAAAAAGAATTTGGTAGGACTCATTCTTCACTAATTTTCCCAAATAGTTTGTAGAGTATTGGAATAAACTGTTCTTTGAATATTTGATAGAATTCACTAGTAAATCCATTAGGCCCTGGAGATTTTTTCCTAGGGAGTTGACTGATGCCTTGTTCAATTTCTTTTTCGGAGATGTGGTTATTTAAGTAATTTACTTCCTCTTCATTTAATCTGGGCAACTTGTATTTTTGTAAATATTCATCCATTTGCCTAAGATTGTCAAATTTATGTGCATACAATTGGGAAAATTAATTCCTAATTATTGTTTTGATTCCTCTTCATTGGAGGTAGATTCACCCTTTTCATTTCTGATACTCATAATTTGGTTTTCCTCTTTCTTTTTTTTTTATCATATTAACTAAGGGTCTATCAATTTTATTGTTTTTTTTTCATAAAACAAGCTCTTACTTTTTTATTGATTAATTCAATAGTTTTCTTAATTTCAATTTTATTAACCTCTCCTTTGGTTTTCAATATTTCTAATTTAGTATTTAATTGGGGATTTTGAATTTGTTCTTTTTCTAGGTTTTTCAATTGCATGCCCAATTCATTGACCTCCCTTTTCTCTAATTTAATCATGTATGCACTCAGGGATATAAAATTTCCCCTAAGAACTGCCTTTAATGCATCCCACAAATTTTGGTATGTTGTCTCATTATTATCATTCTCTTGAATGAAATTACTAATTGTTTCTGTAATTTCTTATTTGACCCAGTCCTTATTTAGGATTAAATAGTACAATTTCCAATTAGTTTTTAGTCTGTCTTTCCATGGCCCTTTATTGCATACAGTTTTTATTGCATCATGATCTGAGAAGGATGCATTTAATATTTCTGCCTTACTGCACAGAATTGTGAGGTTTTTATGCCCTAGAATATGGTTGATTTTTGAGTATGTGCCATGAACCGCTGAGAAGAAAGTATATTCCTTTTTATCCCCATTCATTTTTCTCCAGAGATATATCATACCTACCCTATCTAATATTCTATTCACCTCCTTAACTTCTTTCTTGTTTATTTTGAGGTTGGATTTATAAAGTTCAGAGAGGGGGAGATTAAGGTCTCCCACTAGCATAGTTTTGCTATCTATTTCTTCCTCTAATTCCTTTACCTTCTCCTCTAGGAATTTGGATGCTATACCACTTGGTACATATGTGAAATAATGATATTGCTTCATTCTCGATGGTACCTTTTAGCAGGATATAGTTTTCTTCCTTATCTCTTTTAATTAGATCAATTTTTGCTTTTGCTTTACCTGAGATAAGGATTGCTACCCCTGCTTTTTTTACTTTAGCTGAGGCATGATATATTTTACTCCAGCCTTTTACCTTTACCCTGTGTGTATCCCTCTGTTTCAGATGTGTTTCTTGTAAACAGCATATTGTAGGATTATGATTTTTAATCCATTCTGCTATCTGCCTCCATTTTATGGGACAGTTCATGCCATTCACATTTACATTTATGATTATTATCTGTTTCTTTCCCTCCATCCTATTCCCTCCCCTGTTAATGTTATATTTTTTCTCCCCTTCTCCCTTCCTCTCCTTTTGGGGATTTTGAATTTGTTCTTTTTCTAGGTTTTTCAATTGCATGCCCAATTCATTGACCTCCCTTTTCTCTACTTTAATCATGTATGCACTCAGGGATATAAAATTTCCCCTAAGAACTGCCTTTAATGCATCCCACAAATTTTAGTTTTCCTTTTGACCATCACCTCCTTCAGTATTCCCTTATAAGCCCCCCTCCATTTTCTTCCCCTTCCCCCTTACTTCTTCCCTCCCTACTAACCACCCTCCCCCTTTTTGTAGCTCTTTCCCCTTCCTACTACCTGTGGGATATTTTTATACTAATGAAGTATGTTATTTCTTCTTCTCACCAAGGATAACAGCAACAAATCTCATGCGAAGCTCCTCACCCTCCCCTCTTTCCCTCTAATATGATATGTTTCGTGTGTCTTCTCCATAGAGTCCTATGCTTAACTGGTTGTTATTCCCTCCTTGCACCAGAACCAATGAGGGAAAATCTCATAACATACTCATCTCACTCCTTTTTTTCCCCCTACTATATTGTTTTTATGCCTCTTTGTGTGGCATAATTTACCCTTTTCCACTTCATTCATTCCTCTTCTTCCATAGCAGTCCCTTTGTTGCCCTTTATAAGATTTATTTTAATTGTCATTTTTTGTCTTTTATACTCATAACCTCTACTTGACTATAAACAGTTTGCTCTTATTAAATAACAGGGTGTGTGTGTGTGTGTGTGTGTTTGTGTGTGTGCGTGTTTTCCATGTTTACTTTCTATATCACTCTTGCATCTCGTAATTGTAGGTTGAATTTTCCATTGAGCTCTGGCTTTTTCATCAGGAAGGTCTGGAAATCTGTTATATCATTGAATGACCATCTCTTTGCCTGGAAGAATATGCTCAGTCTCGCTGGGGAGGTGATCCTTGGTTGTAACCTGAGCTCTTGTGCCTTCCGGACAATTGTATTCCACTGCCTCTGATCTTTCAGTGTAGAGGCTGCCAAATCCTGTGTGATCCTCACTGTGGTTCCTTGATATTTGAATTGTTTCTTTCTGGCCACTTGAAGTTTTTTCTTTTACCTGGTAGTTCTTGAGTTTGGCCACAACATTTTTCTAGGACTTTTCAGTTTGGGACCTCTTTCAGGAGGTGTCTGGTGGATTCTCTCAATTTCTATTTTACCCTCAGGTTCTAGTATCTCAGGGCAATTTTCCTTAGTGAGCTCTTGGAGAATGTTGTCCAGGCTAATTTTTTCATCATGCTTTTCTGGTAGGCCTATGATTCTCAGATTATTTCTCCTGGATCTGTTTTCCAGGTCAGTTATTTTTCCATTGAAATATTTTACCTTGTTTTCTAATTTTTCATTCTTGTTGTTTTGTTTGACTAATTCTTGGTTCCTCATAGAGTTATTCATGTCAATTTGGTTGATCCTAGTTTTTAGCAAATCATTTTCCTTGGTTACTTTTTGGAACTCCTTTTCCATATCACATACTTTTCTTTTTAAGGAGCTGTTTTCTGCATCATAATGTTTTTCTAATTCTGCAGTTTTGATTTTAAGAGACTTATTCATTTTGTCTTCTATCTCTCTCATTTGGTTTTCAAAGTTCCTTTTGGGCTCATCTAGGAGAGCTTTCTGTACTTGGGACCCTTTCCCTGTTGAAGTTTCAGTTGTGGGTGTGGAGTCCACATTGTCTCCCTCTGAGTTTGGTTCTTCCCTCTCAGGATAGTAGGACTCCAGAGTCTTTGTTTTTGTAGTCTGCTTTCTACCCATTTTGGGGCAGGGCCCTAGCCACACCCTTCCTCTAGTGTTCCCAAGCTTACTGTTGAGGGTTTTGCCCTGGGGCAATAGTTACTATGTTTTCAGGGTGGGTGGTGGGGTTGGAGCAGCTGGTTCACTCTGCCATTGTGGTCTTTGGAGGTCCTGATAGGGGCTTTTTTCTTAAATTTCTGGGCTATGGAGTGGTAGTCCCAGGAGTATTTGCTGTCCTGGACAGGTGCTCTGCATTTGGTTCTTACCTTGCTCTTTCCAGTCCCAGCCCTTTGTTGATAGGCCTGATAGTGGCCCTTGTGGTTGGTGGGATGACTTGCCCTCCAGTTGATCAGGCCTTCTCCCTAGCCTACCTCTGCAGCATGGCTGCCTTCCTGGCCTGCTTCTATGTCACTGCTGCCTTCTGGGTCTGCCTCTGCCTGCCTTTAAAGTTTTAAAGTCTGTATGCACAGAGAAGAGACTGGAAATCAGTTTTTCTTGACTCAGAAGCCAACTATCTATCCACTGTACAACAGTAAGTAACATTTATAATTTACAATCTCTCTCATTTTCATTGCTACTGTTACCTTTATTGTATAGACTTTCATTGATAGTCTTCTGAACTATGAAAATACAAGTATCCCTTTTACATAATGACTTTCCTCATTTTGTTTTCAATATATCTTAGGTCATTATGAGAAATTAAATGGGAATTTTGGGGTAGTTTTGTCGAAGCCTCACATGACACACAAAAGACAGCAGACAACATAAAAAATAATTAAAAACACAAAAATGCATAAAATATATGTACAGTATTGTATAATGTCAACATGTTTTATCTTTCAATACCATGATAATTCAGACTTCTTCTCTGGTCAGCAGGGAAGCACAAAAATTTTACATGGATTTTCCAGATCATGGGGGTGGTGTCCCCCTAACCTCCATGATGAAAGTGATAACTATATTTTCCTAAGAGTCTTTCTGCCTCTATTCTGAAGCAGCTAGATGTCTTGGAGTTAGGAAGCCTTGAATTCAAATATGGCCTCAGACACTTATTATCAGTGAGACCTTGCCAAGTCATTTAAACTCTGTTTGCCTAAGTTTTCTCAACTGTAAAATGGAGAGAAAAGCATCAATCTCACTGAGTTGTTATGAGGATCAAATGAGACAACATTTATAAAGCATTTAGTGGAGTGTCTGGCCCATAGTAAGAACCTAATAAATGCTTATTCCTTTCTCTTTATTTTCTCCTTTTTCTAATCCATCCTTTCATTTAACAACCCTTCTTAAGAACAGTCACTGTGCTTGATGCTAATACAAAACAACTCCTGTCCTCTGGAAGCCTATTTTCTTCTAGAGATAAACAATGACAGACATAGAAATAAGTAAATGCAAAACACATACAAACAATTTTTGCTAGGGAGAATCCTAACAATTTAGGGCATCAGGAAAAGTTTCACATAGGAGGAGATAGCTGAGTGGTGTTGAGGAGGACAAAATTGAGAAAAGAATGCATGAAATGATTGGTGTGGTTTGGGTCCAGTCATTGCAAAGTCTTGGAGACATTTGACACTTTTGTCCAATTAATGTTATTTTTATATATCTGGTCATAATTTTTGTACCCATACTTTTTCAATGGCAAACCAAGGAAAGTTAATCTCCTTAAGCATAGCATGATATGGCACCAGTCCATCCTTTCAGATTAATTTCAGATTACTCCCTACCACACTGGACTTTATCACATTGAATTTTTCCCAATGAAGCCCTGTACTTTCCTTCCTCCATATCTTTGCTTGTAACTTACCATGACTTAACTTGATGAACTCCTCTCTAAAGTCAAATACAAATGTTATCTTCTCTATAAATCCTTTTTATCCCCCACAGTAAAAATAATGACATTTTCCCCTATGTTTTAATATAACCCTTTGTTTTATACTTCTCTTATATACTAATTATGTATTACATTGTACTAGAGTAATATGTGTATTATAATTTCTTAACTACTTTGTATGGAAACCACATGTATTAGATGATAGAACATAGATTTTAGAGTCAGAAGATGTGGTTTTAAATCCTGGTTTTTGCACTTAGTATTTTGACAATCTTGGAAAAATGAATTACCCTCTCTCAACTTCAGTTTTCTCATTTGGCTTAGGAATCAATTAGGCCCCTTTCAGCTCAAAGCTCTATGATCTAATACAATTCTCTACCTGGTATAAATGCCTAACAAATTCCTGCTATTTTACACATTTTTAAATTTCTTGTCAGCAGGAACACTCAAGAGATTCTTAGAATGGAAACCATAGAGAAATGACTCAGATTGTCATGTCATTGTTGCTGTTCAGTCATGTCCAACTTTTCCTGACTTTATGGACCAAAGCATGCAAGGTCCTTCTATCCTCTGGTTTCGCCTGTCCAAGATCATGCTCGTTGATTCCATTACACTATCTTTCCATTTCATCTTCTGCTGTCCCCTTCTCCTTTTGCCTTCTATCTTTCCCAATATCATGATATTTTCCAGTGAGTCTTGTTTTCTCAATAGGTGACCAAAGTATTTAAGCTTCAGCTTGAGTATTTGTACCTTCAAATAATAGTCTGATTAAAAAAAAATATTGAGGTTTTTGTTCTCTTTTCTGTACAGGGGACTCTCAAAAGTCTTTTCCAGCAGCATAATTTGAAAGCATTGGTTCTCTGGTGCTCAGCTCTCCTTATAGTTCAACTCTCACAGTAATCCCTTACTACTGGAAAAACCATGGTTTTGACTACCAAGACTTTTGCCGGTAAAGTAATATCTCTGCTTTTTAGTATGCTGTCCAGAGTTGCCATAACCTTTCTTCCAAGAAGCAAGTGTCTTTTAATTTCACGGTTGCAGTTGCCATCTACAGTGATCTTTGAGTCCAAGAATATAAAATCTGTCACTGCTTCCATTTCTTCTCCTATTTTCCAGAAAGTGATGGAATCAGATGCCATGATACTATGTTTTATTTTAATATTGTTTCAAACCAGCTTTTACCTCTCATCAAAAGCTTCTTAATTCTTCACTTTCAAGCATTTGGGTAGTATTGTCTGCGTATCTGAGATGGTTGATATTTCTTAGCAAACTTAATTCCAACTTTCTCTTTATCCAGCTTGGCATGTCCCATGATGTACTCTTCACATAAATTAACAAAGTGACAGCATGCAGTCTTGTCATTCTCCTTGATTATATCTTCTCAAATTTCCTCCATGAACCAATCATGTCACCTTTTCTGAGCTTCACATACTTTATCTTCAAAATCAGATATTTAACAGGACATGAGGAAAGTTCTTTGTAAAATTTAAAATTCTAAATAAATGTGTCATTTTGTTTAAATCATTTACATCATTATGTCAGCAATTAGTGACTCACTGAAATCTTCAAAATACACACTTCTGTTATCAGTCTGGGACTTTTCTGCTGTCTCTTGATAATCACAACTGTTATAGAGGCTTAAATGATTTTGATGCATATGTGGGAGACACTTTAAGATGAACCTTCAAGACTAAGTAATACTTTACTGAGACAAATACCTTTTTAACAAATCAATAAAAAATGTGAAATCACATATTCTCTAAAAAACTCTCATTTAGTTTTGGGTTGTGAAGATGTAGTCTGCTACAGAATTTATTTGAAAGATTATTAGTTTTCTTTTCATGTTTTATTGAGGATACCCTAAAATCTTTCAAAACCCCTTCTTATGACAAATTTATAGACATTAAAATACAAGTATTTGGTTCAATATTTCTTTATATATATATATACAATTCTCACATGTATGGATATATATGTATATGAATTATCCATGATTATTTAAGCTTTCCATTTTTCTTCATTACTATAGCTTGAGACTCCAACATTAAATGATTCTTAAAATAACATCACCTCCAGATTGTGTATTTTCTGTATATATTTGGACAGGTATTAATATTCTTACATGTTACACAAGCTGTTTGTCCTTTATTTTCAAAGAGGACCAATGACATTGCACAGTGATGTCTTGACTTATGCAAGAATTGGATTTAAGTAAGGCATAATTGCACAAAATCATCAGCCTTACTCTCTCTTCCATAGTCATCAAAGTCCAATGACAAGACAAAAGTCAGGATGGCACCGTATGGTCTGTGATATAGTGGTTGACCTCAGTTCCTTTGATGTCTGACCAAACTGTAAGCACTCCACTGTGCCTGCTTCAGCTGCCTCCCATTGGAACAAATTATTCTCATCTACCCATTCTTCTGGGGGAAGTCTTCACATGCTTGAGGTAGACACTCCCCTAACTCACCAATTGGCTTAAGGCCTGTTGATTACCCTTAAATTGAACAAGAGGATGGAAAAGCAGGATTAGAAAACACATCATATAAACAGATCAAAATTAAATCTCCAGGTATGCTTTTACTGGTTTCTCTTAATAATCCTGGGGATTATATCTACATGCACAATAGCTTCAACATACTCTGTTTAAGTAAACATTTACCTGTGAAAAATGTAAAGCAGTCAAAAATAAGGATAATTACTATATCACCATTTTCTTAGAGAGGATTAACTGATGTAAAAGCCAAAAAGACAATCTGAAATAATTCAAAGATCTTTAACCAGTAAGCATTCAATTCCCTTGCCAAGTGTAAAATCATGATAGCCAGGAGAAATTCACAATTTGGGGTCCAGAGACATGTGAAAAGATTATAAAGGGTGAAATATTACAGTTAGTGCCATTTCATTAAACAAATAGCAAATATATAACAGAGAAGAAAACTAAATTGTAAGGAAATTGACATGGGAAAGAACTAGACCAAATCAATCTGAAATCATTTTTGTAATTGCTAGAAAGAGAACAAACAGATAATCTGTCTGGAAATTTCTCATCTCTAGCAACCTCCTTTTTTATCTCTCCTCAATAACATCTGATTTCACAATGACTTAGAACTGACTACCTTTGAAGTTTAGGACTTCCCAATTTCACTATTTGAATTACTCTTCTTTTACCTGTTCAAAGGTTTCAGTTGCACTCCATCTTTGATTTTCCATTTTTTGGATGATATTTCTCTTCCAGTGGTATGATGAAGCCAGCTGATGCTGGTTCTCAAGAGTCTATTATTAAATTTTCAGTGTTACTTTATACCATGGAAATCATGTAATGATACAGATCTGCTTAATTTATTGTTTTGATTGTCCAGACTTAAGAAAATGATGAAGAAAATGTTAATAATGCTGAGTTATATTAAAAAATGTTTCATGTGTACATATTTTCCCTTGATGAGCTAATTATTAAACATTTACCAGCACACAGTTGCTTTTAATTCATCCAGTTTCCTCCCAATACAACCCTCTCAAATCCAAAAAGTACCTTCCTCCTTAAAATCTTGACCAGTAGGGCTTCCCCTTTCATGTTATACTGTGACCCAAGAAACTCTTGCCCCCAGGGCTTCTACCATATACAATTTGTGAATTTTTCTCCTTGGGTAATCTCTGCTATCAGATTTTTCTAGTCCTGATCTAGAGCTTCTTAAAATTTATATGGAACAGCAACACCAAAAAAGGATGTATCTTCATCCATCAAAGAAATTTACATCAGATGGTTCTTCATGACTTCTTGAAAAATCTAACAATGCTATCCTATTCACTCTCCATATATTCCTCACAATATCTATTTCAAATCTTCTCTACAACCCTAATCATACTCCTTAGCCCTGAAGCCATTAATATGTGCCCTTGATTCCTGGTATATACTTAAAAATCTGATCAAAAGGAATTTTAAGTGAAATGGCAAGTATGGAAAAATAGAATTCCTGCATATACCAATTGGATATCAGAAAGCATATTAGTTATCATATAGGAATAAAACTACCTGTAGAGATGTCAATCACTTTTTATTTTTCTATTTACCATATGTCATTTTATTTTTATTGATGTATTTTTTGACATTATATCCCTCCCATCCCACCTATTGCCCACTCTATACTTAGAAAAAATTAAGTAATATGATCAATGGATGTGACAGCACACACATCTTATCACGCTGTAGTTCAACATTTTTTTTTGTTTTTTGGGGTTTTTTTTGCTTTTTTGTAGGGGGAAGGCAGGGAAGTTGGGGCTAAGTGACTTTCCCAAGGTCACACAGCTAGTAAGTGTTAAGTGTCTGAGGCCAGATTTGAACTGAGGTCCTCCTGACTTCAGGGCCAGTGCTCTATTCACTGTGCCACCTAGCCTCTTCAAAATTGACCATTTTTTAACAGAAAAGAAGCAGTGGGCAGAGACATTAGCCACACAGAACCAAAATTAACTGTTATATTCACTCTAAATTCTATTCTTTTGTATAATTATAGTTATTAGCTGCCCTCACTAATATTTGCCAAGCACATTATCCCTTTAATGTTGTCTTCCTCTCCTCTAATTAAATGGGACCTACAATGAATCTGATGCCCAGAGCTCTGTTTATTTTTTAACTTATCCCTCCATTTTTTAATATCAATAATAGAGAGTAAATAAGAAACCTTTTAACACATTTGATTATTATAAAATCTATTCTAAAATAATTACTGCATTTTTTATGACAACAAAAAAAGCTAAGTAAATCATAGGTAATAGAAGAGAATCACTACATTGTACCAGGTTATATCTTTTGCACATATATACAATATTCACTTCAGCTTTACAGCTCAGGGTCAAGACCTTTTG
This sequence comes from Petaurus breviceps papuanus, assembly GCF_028583685.1. Taxonomy (NCBI): domain Eukaryota; kingdom Metazoa; phylum Chordata; class Mammalia; order Diprotodontia; family Petauridae; genus Petaurus; species Petaurus breviceps. The sequence goes on along the minus strand of NW_027187295.1, from coordinate 3,983,587 downwards.
CTCTGACCCTCTGATCCTACATTGTAACAGTCTCAATTTGGCTCTTCTGCTTGTCTTTAATCCCATCCTCTAAGCCCTTTCAGAGCATAGAGGTAACTCCGAGTTCTATTTGGGAAAACTAAGCACATGACATTTAATGTCACGGATGTAAATATCAACAAATTATTGAGCTTGAGTGTTCTACTAATTGCCAAGCCAACTAAAAAAAAACCACTAGACTCAATCTTTTTATCTCATGCCTGAATTCCCTTCTTTATGTGTCTATGTCATTGAATTGTTCAGATAATTTAATTCTTCTATTGTCATCTGTAAATCTGTCTTATTTCCCTTATAAGGTTGTAGAAGTCATAAGTCTAAGTGTGTTTTAGTAGAATACTTACTTGCCTATTTTATCAGTTGACATTTAATATCTGTTTCCTTTATATTTCATACCTTTGAGGTAATTATCTTCAATCACTTTTATCATCATTGAATGTAATAAACTTCAACTTGAAAACAATTGTTTTACTTGGACAAAAATAAAAGGTTTGCTATGGTCATATCTTTGTAAGATATTGCTTGAACTTATGTATATTTAGATTGACCATTCAGCTAAAATTAATACCCTGAAAAGTCTGGAATAGATATTCTTAAATAAAGCATCAGGAATAAAATATTTGAATACTTTAACATTCTGGGGCAACTATCTCAATTCCCACTTGCATTATCAAGTCAGATGCTCAAAGGTTGGTTGCTACTCTAAAAGCAATATTTTTCTCTGAAGTTAATCATGTAACACATATTTATTGAACTCCTAGTAGGCATACAATTCTTCACTAGGTATTGTCTGAGATAAAAAGATGCATAAGGTGGAATTCTTTGTATGTTTATTTATTTATATATTTTTAAAGTGATTGGGGTTAAGTAACTTGCTCAAGGTTACACAGCCAGTTATTTCTGGGTGTGGTGCTAAGTGTCTGAGCCTGGATTCGATCCCCAGGTCATCCCGACACTGGGGCCGGTGCTCTTACTTGCTGTGCTACCTGGCCGCCCCGATAAGGTGGCATTCTTAACCTCGATTATTCAAATATGCAAATATTTGAAGAGACAAATAAATGTCAGTTAAGAACTTAAACCTTATAAAACATATCAAAGATATTATTTTTCTTTTTTATCTTTATTGTCTAAATAGTCAAAAGTAGATAAATTCAATTCATCAGATAGTCATTTAGCATCTAATATGTATAAGGAATTGTTGTGGGAGTTAGGGATACTAAGATTAAATGTCAAATGGTCCCGGGATGTGAACTCTTTACATTCTAGTAGGGTAGAGACAGCAGATGTATAAGTATTATATAAGTAAGAATGCAATTGAACCGAAAGAGAGACCCACACTAAGTGCTGCAGGAAACTAGAGGAGAGTGATATCTCTTCTCAGTTGAAAGGATCAGGGGAAGGTTCATGGAGGAAGTGGCACTTAAGCTTGAACATAAAGGAAGAGAAATATTTTAACAAGTGATGTAAAGGGAGTGCATGTGCTTGCATAAAGTTGTGGAAGGACATGCTATATTGATGTTGGTCAGGAACCGTACTGATTGACTGGATGTATAAGTGTGTGAAGGAGACTAGGATGAAATAAGCCTAGAAAGTGAGAATGGATTAAGATCATGGAGGGTTTTAAATTCCAGACTATAAAACTGAATTTTGTTCCAAAGGCAATAGGGAACTTAAAAATGTTTTTCACCAGGGATATAATGGTGCATTGGGAACATTGTTGTGGGGTCTTTGTAAAAGATGGATTGAAGGCGTAGAGACACCACTTAGGAGACTAAGAAGATAATGCAAGCAAGATGGTTTGAAAGACTGAGTGAGAATAAAAACAGCATGAGTAGAATAAGGGAACACATGCCAAAATGTTGAAAGGAAACTACTGGAATTGTCAAATAATTGAGTATTAAAGAAAAGAGAAAAGAAAGAATAAAGATGATTCAAATATTTTAGCTTTTGGTGAATATGAGTGTGATATGCTACCAACATAAAATAAAGAAATTGAATTCAGTATTGAAGCTGTTTAATCTATATTTTCCACTCTAGTAGCCAATGATCTGGGCTACTGTCTCAGCTCACTCTCACATTGACAAGTTGAGTATCCAAATAGCCATTCTTTTCTCTTCCTGGGTTGTGGGGGATTTGCTTCCTTAATAATATTGCTCATGAGTCCCTATCAGTGTGCTTCCTCCAATGATTGTCTATTAACATAATTTAGCTAGCCAAACTTAATTAACTGGTAAATGCACCCACTTAGTATCATTTACCAATATAGCATAATAATATTCATTGGAACAAAACATCTAGGAAGGATAAAATACATTCTTTCTTAAGTACAAAAACAGTTTGAAAAAAAAGTAAGCTCAGACTTAGAAAGCTCATGTGACAAAGGGTTAAGCTCACAGCTCTTGATTATTGACATTTATTCCTTTTAGGAGATCCTTCCAAGTTTTACACAAGACAGATATTCTTATCTGCTATGTTCTTCGTAGAGCCTCAAAGTAGTCCTTCCTCAGACTATTTATTTTATTTATTTTTTTGCTCCTTATGTAGACACTGCTTCCAGTCATTGCTGTTTTGGGATACTTTTAGGATACCAAAAAGAAGTCCAAGTGTTGTAGACATTTCAAAATTCACAAAGTGTCCCTCTGGTCAAAGTGAGAGGAAAAATTATTTTGTTCCTGCCCCTTCCCTAGAGCCAAAGCATATCTCTTTCAGGGGTTTTGTTTGAATGACTACAAACATTGAACTCTTTATGCACATGAGTACATCATTCTGAGTTGCCTTGTTCTTTTATCCAAATCTTTCAGGGAGTAACTTAATCTCATTCTCATATTTTTTTTTCTTTTCTTTTTTTGGTTGTGTCTTGATTGAGGTTAACACATCATTTCTGAAGATAGTAGGAAAGGAAGTAAGAAAAAGGGGAGAAATTAAAAATTGCAAAGAAAAAATGATCAAATAAAAAAGGTTCTGGAGGAAGTGGAAGGAAGTAGGATGAAGGGAACAAGTGGAATGGTTAGTCTTGGTAATAGCATGGAACACATCATCATCTCAGGCTGAAACAAGTTGAGGTGTGGAGTAGTGAGAGAAGGATTTATGAAGCTTGATTAAATTTTGTAAATAAATCACAAAGTAGGGATGAAGTTGGGGGTTTGAAGGGAGAGAAAATTTAGAAAAGTTACTATGGTAAATGTGACAGTTAATCAAATATGAATAACAGTATTTGCAGACTGCAGAGAGGGAAAAGTGAAGGATAGATGGAATATGTATGTAAAAATTAGTGTGATTAAAAAAATAGCTTGGCATAAAAATACAGAAAGCATTGATTAAAATTTAGGGGTTATAAGGAAAGATACAGGTGAATGACAAATAGAATTAAGACAGCCTTTGAACACAATATTCCCTGTGCCTGGAATGCATGCCCTTCTCCCTCTACTTTTAGAATCCCTGGCTTTGAAGCTCAGCTCACTGAAACATTCAACATGATGTCTTTCTGATGCTTCCAACTGAAAGTACCTTAAGATTTTCAAATTATTACCTTTTTTTAAATAAACAATGTATACTTTTATATGCATTCTGTCTCCCCAATAAAATGTGATTTTTTTGAATTTTGGGCTATTTAATTTTTGCTTTTTGTATCCTCAAAGTCTAGGACAGTAACTGCCATGCAGTTATTTTATTGGGTCCAAATTCTCCACTCTCTCTGTTACAATAAATACTTTTTAAGGTTAGGTCTTGTTCACTTGTGTTTCTGTCTCTATTGTTGCACACAGTGCTTGACACATAATAAACACCTAATATATGCTTTCAACATGTAAGATCATAATGTTATTCTACATTTTAGAGGATGGATTTGAATAAAAGTATCCTTTTTCACATTTTTACTTTTTAAATAGTTATTCTTATTAAGTTCAGTTAAGTTATAGTTTCCTTAGTTGGCTGAATAAAAATAATATTTTTTTCTGATTATTTGATATGTTTGCCTTAGACATAAGACATAATTCCCTGAGTGCATACACTAATGAAGTATGTAGCACATGCCTGGTTATATAAGATGGAAATAAAGTCTTAAAATATAAGACAATTTTGAGTCTGGGATGGGTAATAAAATATCCTGAATTGAGATGATGATAGTGGGATTGAAAGTAGGGAGAAGATTTGAGAGACCTTTAGAAGTATAATAGACAGATTTTGGTGCCTGGATGTGGGGATTGAGGGAGCAGTAATAGTCAAAGATGGCTTTGGTGTGTTTGAGAGAAGAGGAATGGCAGTCAAAAAGAGAAACAGATTTTAAGGAGAAAATGAAAAAGTAAATTTCAATTTTTTTGAGTATGGATTATAGGCTGTATATATACAAAGATATGCTGCTGACACTTCAGTATAAACAGTTACAAATTTAACTTTGGTACTTGGGAAAGAGATAAAGTCTGGGCATATTATATAAGCACTAGGGTATCATTAGCACAGAAGTGATGGTTAAAACTAAAGGTGTAGACAAGATAACCAAAGGATATACTATAGGAAAGAATAGGGCTGAGGACAGATATGTTTGCTGCTACATAAATTCCAAGGAAGTTAATGAGAGTACTCTTGGAAATGGGAACTCTTCAAAGGAAATTATGATGAGGGTGAGGATAGAAAATTAATGCATACAAGTGGACTAACAAAATTTATCTACCTTACAGGAAAGCCATTCTGATAAAATATGATAATTCCCTTGCCTTATTCTCATGCCAAAATCTTGCAATCTGGACCCTGGGACTTGGGTATGTCAGCTTCCTGTTGGATCTCATTGTAATGCTTACTTTTAATTTGCCTTTTAATTTAGAGAAGACCATTAACTTGAACATTCTAGCTCTGACTTGTCTCTTCAGGTTTTATTGTTGTTCTGTCATTTCATTCATGCCCATCTCTCTGTAACTTCATTTGGGATTTTCTTGGCAAGGACAGTGGAGTGGTTTGCAATTTCCTTTCTCCAACTCTTTTTACAGATAAGCAAACTGAGGCAAACAGGTTAAGCAACTTGCCCAGGGTCACATATCTAGTGATTTACAAGGCCAGATTGAAACTTAGGAAGATGAGTCTTTCTGATACCAGGTCTAGCACTCTATCCACTGAACTACCTGGCTGATCCTCTAGGTTTTGAACTTGGCTCAGTACTTAGTACCAAACCCTCATCTCCTAGCTGCTCAGGAATAGCTGTATTCCTTTCTTTAGCTCTATAAACCAGTGGAATTTAAATTGTACTAGGTGCTTTGCTCAACTATGCTTTTGCCAAAAACTTAGATCTAAGATACCTAGGTCCAGTAAGGAAAAATGCAAAAACCCCATGGAAAATGCCCTCACTAAGTGATTTTGGAATGATGATGATGATGATGACAATTCAGTGTTATATAATTTTAAGGCTTTAAAACTGTTTTCTTCCCCAGAAATCCTGAGGCAGGCAGTACAAAATTAGTAGATACATTTTACAATAGAAGAAACTGAGATTTCATGATTTTTCCAAGGTCACACAGCAATTATGTATTAGGGCTCAGACTCAAACTTTATTCTGCTGACTCTGAGACTAGTGCTCTTTCAATTAGGTGACCTTTCTATGAAAGGAGAGAGAGAATAATTAGAGAGATTTGAAAGTAAACCAAGAGAGGCTGACATCCTGGAAGCTAAGGCAAAATAGATGAGTAAGAAGAAAGAGGTGACCTAATTGTTAATGCTAAATAGAAGTAAAATAAATTGAGGAGTAAGAAAAGAATCACTCTAGTCTACACAGATCATATTCAAGTTGAATCTGTCTCTCACTATTGTTGCCCAGACATACTTACCTACTTCACTTTGGTTAAAATAGTATCTATATTACTGACTTTTTGTTGCTCTTCTTTAGTTTTCTATACAATGAATTCATGGGTGTGTCTTGTTTCATTGTCATTCACTTAGTTACACCATATGATTATGTATTTATACTCTAAGGCTTAAAAGTTGGTAAATTTATCTTCAGCAGGCATAGTAGGACCTCCACTCTAGTTACTAATTTAATATTGCATTATTATACTACATTTCAGGGATATATTGTGAGGATCAAATGAAATAGTATTTGCAAAAAGCACTTGTTTATAGTGCCTGGCACATAGTAGATACTATGAATGCTTATTCCCTTCTATATCTTTCTTTATGTTATCTAAGTATTTATGAGTTCTTGAAGATTCCCAGTGGAATAGTTTGGAAAGCATTTCAATATGAATCCTTTTTTAAACTCCTTCTACACGCCAGTCACTGTAGTAAACACTGGGGGTATGAACACAAAAGGAAATTGTTCTTGCCCTCCAAAATGCTTTCATTCTATAGTCAAAACAACATTATGTGGATACAAAAATGCAAAATATTTACAAAACAAATTCCTAATCATACAAATATAGTTAGAATAAAACAATATTGCCCAAATATTACCAACAGTCGAGAGAATCAGAAAAGGACTCATTGGGCTAACAATGAGTCTTAAAGAGCACCAGGGATTCAAAAAGATAGAAAAGAGAAAACAATCATTTCAGGCATGGGGCAAGAAATAGTTAATGGAATTCCACATATTAGAAAAGTAAGTTAGTTAGTGTATAGTTTCTGAGGTGCGGGCTATTTTGTAACCTGTCAGGAAAGATAGGTTGGGGCTGAATTGTGAAGCGCTTTCAGTGTTAAATGAAGTTATTTGTATATTATTCTTCAGGCAATAGGGGAATCACTCAAGAGGCTTGCAGAGGTGAATAAAATGGTTGGACCTATGCTTCAGGAATATCAGCTTGGCGGGGATATGAAGTTTGAATTAGAGAGGGGAGGGACTACAAGGAAGATCAATTAGGAAGTTATGCCATTAGTCCAAGTGAGAGTTGATGAGATTCTGAACACAGGTGACAAAACTTGGCCACAAATTGAATACAAGGGTAGAAGTGAATGAAGGTGAAAAGAAAAAGGATGATTCCCAATCTGCATGTTTGGAAGAATTGTGGTACCTTTGGTAGAAAGAGTGAATTTAAAAGAGTGGGTTTAGGGGGAAAGATAATGAACTCTTCTGGGGACTTGCTGAGCTTGAGATGTCTATGGAATATATGGGTGGAGATATCCAGCAGAGTTAGTGATAAAAGACTGGAACTCAACAGGGCTAGATATAGAGATCTGAGATATCTAAATAGAAATGGTATTAGAATTCACAAAACATGGTGTGATCACCAGGAGAGAAAAAATAAAGAGAGAAGAGGGTAGAGGACAGAGCCTTCGGAAGCAACTACTTTTAGGTGGTAGGATATGGCTATGATCTTACAAAAAAAGATTAGGTAGATAGAGGTAGGAGATGAATCATGACAGAATAGTGCCATAAAAAATAAGGAGGAAAGAATAAAAAAAAAAGAATGGGTCATGAACAGCATCAAATTCTGTATTAAGGTGTTCCTCTCATCATTATTTTTATTAATGTTATGCCTCTGGAGCATTACACTTCCACAAAGAATCCCTTTGATGCATGAATATCTTTATGCATATATACATCATTTCATAAAATATTTACATAAATTATCAAATATATTCATAAAATAATATAGAGCATAAATGAGTATAGAGATTAATAGGTATTGGTATTCTATCTGTGATTTTTAAAAGATAATACTATCTGAATTTTTCAAAATTTTAATATTTTTTTTCAGAACTCTTAAGAATGAATCCCCCCAAACTGTTATTTCTAACTTAGCTTCATATATTCAGTCTAGTCTATCATCTTTTCCCATGTTTATTTTCTATACTTAAATTTCCCTTTTTCTACAAAAATATTCAGGACTATGATGTAAATTCCAAATGGAATAACTCCATTCTCCTTCATAGTGAGAAGAGTTTGTCATGATGATATTTGTAGAAATTTACCATTTTCTCAACACTTTGTTGCTCTGGTTCTATTATCCTGTCAAAAGTCTGTTTGTACACACTTGTTTACTTGTCTCCCTCTTTAGTTTGTAGACTCCTTGAAGACAGATACCATATTTTGCCTTTATTATAACCTCAGTGCTGAGCACAATGCTTGATACAGAGTAAAGACTTAATAAATGCTTATTGATTGACTTACTGACTGATTTTTCAACCTTAATTGTCTGAAGAATGACTTTCTACAGAACTTTTAAAATAATTTTTTGAGGATACTTTCTGTTTCTTAGATCACTGTAGTTTCTCATGTCCCCATCCTGTCTCTTTCCCACAGAGGTATCTTATATAACAAATTATATATATTAGAGAAAAAAGGCAGCAACACACTGAAAAAGTTTAAAAATATTTGCAATTGTATAAGAACTCTGGATTTCTCTCCTTCAAAAAGGGGTATTTTGGAGGTGTCTTCTAATACCTTGTCATTCAGTTCCTGTTTGATCTTTATCATTTTGTTGCATTTTCTTTTGATTTTTTTAGTGTGCCATTGTTACTTCCACACACCACTGTAATTGCCATATACATACATTCATAAACATACACATACCTATACACATGTGTGCATATATATGTAAACATGCATACATGCATGTATATGCTTGACTCTGCTTATTTCACTCCACATCAGTTAATGTACATCTTTCCATGATTCTTTGTATTCACCACACACATTATTTCTTAGAGCACAGTAATGTTCACTACATTCATGTACTATAATTTGTTTAGTCCTTCTCCAATTATTGAGCCTATACTTTGTTTCCGATTCTTAGCTTTCAAAAAAGTGCTGCTGTATTTTGGTGTATATGGGAACTTTCTTCTTATCAATGATTTCCATGGTGAATTAGCCTTTAATGGTGTCTCTGGTACAAAGAGTATGGATATTTTAGTCACTTTATATAATACCAAATTCTTTTCCAAAATGGTTGTAACCACTTCACAGTTTCGCCAAATTTGTGAATCTATCTTTCTGCAATCCCTTTAACATTAACTATTGACATTTTTTTGATATTTTTTTCCAATTTGCAGGGTATAAGATTTAGTCACAGATTTGTTTTTAATTTCAACTTATCTTATTATTAGTGGTGTGAAACATTTTAACATGTGGTTGTGAATACTTTGTAATTCTTTAGTTGAGAATAGTTGCATAAAATCTTTGGACAATTTATCTATTGGGGAATGGCTAATATACACACATCTCCAACTTAGAAAGATGATAGACAGACAGAGAGATAGATAAATAGGTAGATATTGGATAACAAATCCATATCATAGATACTTGATATAAATTTTCCCCATGCAACCACTTCCCTTCCCATCCTAGATGCCTTAATATTTTCTTTTCAGAAGTGTTTTTTAATTTACATCATTCATTTCCACAAGGTTTTGAGTTACAAATTCCCTCCCCATTTTTCTCCCTACCCACCACCCCAAAACAGTGATCCCACTGAATACTCTCTCCCCCAATCTGCTCTCTCCTATATCTTCCCCCATCCCCCTTCCGACTTTCCAGTAGGGCATGGTGGATCTCTATGCCCCAGTGCCTGTATATCTTATTTCCCAGTCACATGTAAAATAATAATAATGTTTTTTAAACAATTGATTTTAAATCGTTGAATTCCAGATTCTTTCCCTACTTCCTTCGTCACCCATTACTGGGAAGATAAGCAATTCAATATAGGTTGTACATGTATAGTTATGCAAAACAATTTCATAGTGGATATATTGGGAAAGACTGATTATACAGAAGTCTTTCAATAGTAACTAATTACTGAACTTTCCTCCTTGGATCATTGCTTTGTTGAGGTGGAAGGACTTGCATAGCTCAATGAAATTATGACCCTTCATGTGCAGGGTTACCCAAGATGGACAGTTTATAATAGAGAGTTCTGATAAATGGTGATCCACTGCAGAAAGAAATGGCTAACCACTCCAGTATCTTTGCCAAGAAAATCTGATGGACAATATTAAAATGATAAAGAGATGACATCAGAAGATGAGCCCCTCAGGTCAGAAGGTGTCCAATATGTTACTGGAAAAGAGAAAAAAGAAATCCACAAGTCTTTTGAGTACTAATGAAGCATAAGAATAAATGGATTTTTCTTTCAAATTGTAGGAAGCATCTACCTAAAACCATCAGGAAGCATTATTTGTTATAGAGATAATAAGAATAGAAGAAAAGCAAGTATGCCCATTATCACAAATATTATTCAATATTTTATTAGAAATGATACCAATAGAAATAAGAGAAGAAAAAGAAATTAAAGGAATCAGAGTGGACAATGAGGCCATAAAACATCACTTTCTGCAGGTTACATACTAAGAAAATCCTGGAGATTCAATCTGGAACAATTTAGAATTGTGCCCCCCAAATTAAAAATAAAACAAAACCATAACCATGTCTACCCTTTGAACCAGAAATACTACTATTAGGTCTATTTCCTAAGGTGATCAGGGGAAAAAGAAAAGAGCCTCTTTGTTCTAAAATATTTACAATAACTCTCACAATACAATAACTCTAACAATAATTTCTCAATAACTAACAGTAGAAGCACAAATGTGGAAATTAAGAAGATGTCCATTGATTGAGGAATGGCTAAACAAGCTGTGGTATGTGATTGTGATGGAATGTCACTGTGCTATAAGGAATGACAGGCAGATTGATTTTAGAAAAAAACAAAATATAGAAAACCTTGCATGAAATAATGAAGAGTGAAATGAGCATAACCAAGAGAACAATTTATATAGTAACAGCAATATTTTTTGAAGAATAACTGTGAATGACTAACTTATTCTGAGTATTCTAAATACTCAAATTAACTACAAAGGACCTATGAAGGAAGATACTGTCTACCTCCAGAGAAAGAACTGATAAATGTTCTAAAAAACATTTCTCTGTTTATTTTATCAGTTCTTCCTCTGGAGGTAGACAGTATCATTTTTATCAAACTGATAAAAGTTTGTATAGCAGGGTTTTTATACACACTTCATATGGCACATATGCATATATGTATATATTTGTGTCAAATAGTGGCCTTCTCTTGTGTGGGGTGGAGAGGAAGGAAGACAATTCAGAACTTAAAATGTAAGAAAAATGAATTAATTTAAAAAATTTTTGGCCCTTGGTGTTTAGAAAGTAAGTACTGATCAAAATGATCTAGGCTATTTGAGTTTCCTTATTATGAGATTATTATGTTATTTCAGTTAAATTTCTCAATGAAATTGTTATGACTGGTGTTGGTATCCTATCCTCTGTCCTTTTGTCATATAACTCATTGTATAAATCTGATATAAGTTGGTTGTTAATTACACATAGTATTTTTTTTTCTATTCTTTTACCTTCCTACTTTTATCTTTTTTCTAAAAAGTCAGTTTGCTTATAAAGAGTTAGATAACTATGGAATGATTTTCTCCCCAGTTATGAATATTTTTTTTCTTGTGATAAAATATAAAGAATGTCCTTAGTAGGGAGCATTTCTCAATGTTGGCCATGTCCAATGCCTTATGATTATAAAGCTAAGTAATATTCCGAAATAGACCATGACTCTGTCTTTACAAATTTGAGTAAAAAAGTAGAGAATATAAAATCCCACTGTACTTGTTGTTTGATAAACATAAAAATATTTGATTTAGTATAGATCAAAACACATTAAAGGCTCTTTTTTTGACATGGTATTTCCCATACACATATTAAGATTAGAGCCATACCTCTTTTTATTGTGCTTTACATTATTGCACTTTGCAGATATTGTAGGGTGTTTCTGGTTTCATTTTTGTTTGTTTTACAAATTGAAGATTTGCTGTAATTGAGCTAGTCTATTAGTGCCCATTTTCCCAAGCATGTGCCCACATCATATATCTGTGTCATGTTTTGGTAATTCTGACAATATTTCAAAATTTTCATTGTTATTATATCTATAATTATCTGTGATCATTGATGTTACTTTGTAATTTTTTTTGGGGGGTAAGTAAATTTGAACCACTCCCATACAAGATGATGAACTTAATTGACAAATGTTGCATATGTTCTGACCTCTCTGTTGACCAGCTGTTCTCCTATCTATCTCCCTCTCCTTGGAACTCCCTATTCAGTGAGATACAATATTGAAATTAGACCAATTAATAAGCCTACAATGGCCTTTAAGTGTTCAAATGAAAGGAATTATTACTCAATGTGGTAAATTTTCATTTTTGTCTTATTCTAAGAAATTTTCACAGCCACTCCAACCTTTAGCAACCACTAGCCTGATCACTCAGAATTTATCAACATGGAGGTAAGACTCTGCACCAGATTACAACTCACTAAAGGGTCAGATAATGATTAACATTTTTAACAGTAGTTTTATATTAAGGCATATTCTTTTTAAAGACATAAACTATTGTGTACTTAATAGACTATAGTGTAAACATAACTTTTATATGCACTGGGAAACCATAAAAGTTCATGTGATTTACTTTATTAAGATATATGCTTTGCCCTGTTTGTCTGGAACCAAACTTTGATGAATATCTATATTAAAATCCTTAAAATATGAACACATGTGTGTACATATGTGTGTGTATCACCTCACATACATTTTTTTCTTAACTACTGTGAGAACTTGATTTTCTTTGAAGAATATGGATCTCAATTTCAAAATAGAATTTATTAATTTTAGATTCATTTTTACTTTTGGGTATCACCTCATTTATAAATCAGGAAGATACAAGCTCACCAAAAGTTCATTACTGAGGTGAAAGAGATCTACTGAAGCATCCAAATCAGAAAGAGATTTTTCATATATAGATGGTAAGACATTGTAGACGCTCCTCTTTGTTTAAAATATTGCACTATTTGTATCAAATGTTGGAAAATTGCAGAGCTACTACTGTCAATCCATAATTGGACCCATAGCTAGTCTATTGAGTAAATATTGAGAGAACACTGAAAGTGGTGAATAATGTCTATAGTCTACACACAATGCACATATGTATATACATATAGGTGCACAATGCAGCATATATGCATGCATATGTATGTAAATATACATTGTATACAAGCCTATATCATGATATAATATATGCATACATACATTTACTTATAACTAACTAGATTTCTATTTATCTATCTATATACAGTGAAAGATACTGATATAGATAGAGATAGAGAGGTAGAGGTAGAGATAGAAATGACATAGAAGGCATAGGTGTAGATGTAGATATGGAAATAGACATGAAATAGATTTAAACCTAGAAATAGAAGTCTTAGATACACTTTACAAATAAATATTGAATTAGCCCTAGGAGTCAATAGAGGGTGAAAAAGGGGTAGATTGCCTTTGCCAAAATATAAAATCATTTTAATGACTCCCAAAGTTTTCCCTGAAAAGCCCATATTTTAAATGATACTAGTCTTTTGATGCTGTATTATGGTGATGGATGAAACTATATAGTCAATAAAAGAAATAACATGAATATGACCTAAAGGGCAATGATTTATGGTTAGTGTGAACCATAAAAGAAACAGTACAATTATCTTATATGGGAGGGATAAAAGGGTGTTATTAATGATATTTATGAATAAAAAGTAGAGAATTAATAAATAAACATTTATTAAATACTCACTATGTGCCAGACACTGTGCTAAACACTGGGGACAGAAAAAGAGACAAAATACAGCCCATGTCCTCAAGCAGCTTAGAATCCAATGAGAGAGATAATACACAAACAAACATATACTAAGTAAGGTATAAAGAGGATGAATAGGAAATAATTAACTGCCTAATGGCACTAGTAGTAAGATGTGTTAAAGAGATCTTCCACTAAAAGTTAGGATTTTAGCTGGAATCTAAAGAAGCCAGGGAGGCCACTATTTAGAGTAAAGGAGGAAAAATATTCCTGATTTAGGGGATAGCCAGAGAAAATTCTTGGACCTGAAAAACTGAATGTTTTGCTCATGGAACTAGTCAAGTGGCAGGGCAAGGGACAGCCAGCTGAGAGCTTATGTGTTCCCATTACAACCACCAATTTCAATGGAATTTGAGAAAGTCTTCCAATATATTAGGTAGACATTCTTCTGTGAATTTAAAGAGAGCATGGACAAGAGTTGCAAAGGATGTAATGACATGGCTGGGTTGTGATATGAATTATTGAAATGAATCCACAGATTTACCAAAGAACAGCTACTTTTAAATATTTTACTATATCTGGCATAAAATTTGCTGACATAGATGGTAGAATTTGGAATTATGTTGAAAACAAGCCTACTCTTTCTTTCTTTTTGATACATGAAAATGTTTAGCAAATGCTTCAGGCATATTCTGGATGAATAAATAAGAAGGGAACAGTCAGGAACAAATGATTTTCTATAGAAGTTCACATATTCATAATTCCATAATTGACTAAAGAATGCATAGAACATATAATCCTATCATCGTTATTGTCTGCTGATTATATAATGAAATTGTATTAGAGTAGGTAATCAGAGTGAAGTACAGTATAAAGTTAGCACAAGAACTGGACTGCTACCTGTGTAGATTCAATGAATTGAGATCTGTTCCATTGATTAGTAGGTAGATGAGACATACTACATATTGATATATTAACAGATTCGTTGATATACAGCCCTTTGCTGCTGTTCCATTAAAATCAATTGGATAAATTTTGATCCATATTTGTATCCTTTTGGATGTTTAGAAAGAATCATTATTTTATGTCTTTGATTTTGATATTAACTTAAAATCATTTTTGTAGTACTTCCCAGTCCTCAGCCTCCCCAAAGTTATGTTGACTTTCTCAATTAATTTGTGCAATGCTTTATTGATCAGCATAAAAATATAGTAGCTGGGTAAGACACTGGGTAGAGTATTGGACTTGGAATTAGGAACATCTGAGTTCAAATCCAGACACTCTCTCATGAGGGTCTCTGACTCATTTAACTATTATCTGACTAATTCCCCCTATCTACAAAATGGTATAATAAAAACACCTATTATTAGCAACCTGTCCCAGAGGTTGTTTGGAGGATCAAATAAGGTGATATGTGTAAAGCACTTTGAGCATTAAAATGTTATATAAATGGCAGCTGTTTTAATATGTTAATGATTTTTATCATTATCTTCATTATTGTAATCTTTGCTGTGTTTAGGGAAATAAAAAAACGAATGTGGCAAAATAGGAGAGCTCAAAGTGATTTTTTTTTCCAGAAGGTAAGTCCTAGCTAACAAAATTAGCAAGGAAAAACAATTATCAATTTTTACAATATCAATTTTAATATTTTAATTCAATTATTTGTTGTCAGATTTTTTCTTAACTACTGTGAGAACTTGATTTTCTTTGAAGAACATGGATCTCAATTTCAAAATAGAATTTATTAATTTTAGATTCATTTTTACTTTTGGGAATATAATTGTAAATAGAAATAAGATTTGTGAATTGCTAATTTTATTTCCCCAATATACACATTAACTTGTGCCATTTATGCACATACTAAAAGAAAAAAAATTAAAATAACTTTTTTATTCTCCTTGTTATCAAACCAAATTAATTTAATAGCAGAGAACATATTTCTATTAGGCAAAGATGAGAGTACATTTATAAGCTATTTTTATGCTATTGATATTTAAATTCAATAAACTGAACATTTGTCTATGAGTTATATTTTCTGTTATACCTTTTGCAAAGGATCAAATATTTATAAGCATTAAATTGTTAGGCTAACAATACTGGAAATAGATGTCCAATGTTTATCCACTAACCAGGAACACAGAAAGAATTTTTAATGCATAATTTTTCCACTTGTGACCCTGGATTTACCCTCTAAAAAGACTGTTTTTTATAGATGCAATATAATATACTTTCCACATTAAGTTCTCTTGATGCTTTGGAGCTAGAATACTACACAAAGTTGTGGTTATACACTGGAGACTATTGTCTGCTGCAAATTGAGCATTATAATTTCTATTTCACTTAGATCTTCCACTTTAGATAGTTGAACAAAATAAAAGGCCATTTAAAAATCTATAACTCCTTGTGTTTCCTAATGTCTGGTTGTTTAGTTTCAGTTTAGTTTCACTTTGTTTTTGCTTTGCAGGTGAGCCAAAAGGCATCTTATGAAGGCTTAGAATTGTCCAAGACCCATTAGCCCTTCTGATAAAGTACACAAAGATAAATGAGCCTGCTGTTGGTAGTCATTAACAAGCAGATGGTGGATGATCAAGATTTCATTAGCCAATTTTCTTCTTAACATGAAGAGATGAGCATCTGCTCTTCACCATTTCACTTAAAGCTAATCACCATAGTATAGCTTCTTACAAAAGAAGGTAAAGAAATTTTATCTAAACATGAATGTGGCTTACAATAATTCTAATGTAGCAAAGGGAAGTGATCAATCAACAATTCTGAAATGTGAATAATGTTATGAGAATTCTTTTTAGGTGAAATACTTCAACATATTTTCATCTCTTTTCCTTTTGATTTGTGAGATATTTTCAAGGAAAAAAGAATCCCATTTTTTTTGTTTGCTTGCTTTTATTTTTGGATTACCTTATTTTTAAGAATTTATTTATTTTTAGTTTTCAACATTCATTTCCACAAGTTTCTGCGTTCCAAATTTTCAACCCATCTCTCCCCTTCCCCCACCCCAAGATGGTTTTGCATTCTGATAACCCCTTCCCCCAGTCTGCGCTCTCTTCTATCACCCCCTCCCTCTTTCCTTTTCTCCCTTACTTTCCTGTAGGACAAGATAGATTTCTATACCCCATTGCCTGTATATCTTATTACCCAGTTGCATGCAAAACCATTTTTTTTGACATTGGTTTTTTAAAATCTTGAGTTCCAGATTCTCTCCCTTCTTCCCTCTCCACTTACCCTCATTGAGAAGACAAGCAATTCAAAATAGGCTATACACATGTAGTTATGCAACACATTTCCATAACAATCATAATGTGAAAGACTAACTATATTTCCCTCCATCCTATGTTAGGGAATTTTCTTTTTGTTTCAATTTTAAGTTTATTTTTAGTTTTCCATAAGATTTTGAGTTACAATTTTTCTCTTCATCTTTCCCCTACCCTCACCTCAAAATAGCAAGCCTGCTGAATACCACTTCCCCCAATCTGTTCTTATATCCTCCCCTTTCACCCCCCTAACTTTCTAGTAGGGCAAGGTGGGTTTCTATACCCCAGTACCTGTGTATATTACTTCCCAGTTGCATGTAAAAAAAAAGCAAACATTTTTTTTAAACATTAGTTTTTAAAACTTTGAGTTCCAGATTTTTTTCCCTTCTTCCCTCCTTACCCACCCCCACTAGGTAGATAAGCAATTCAATATAGATTGTACATGGGCAGTTACCCACATCATTTCCATAGTAGTTACATTGTGAAAGACTAACTGTATTTCCCTCCATCCTATCCTGTCCCCCACTTAATCTATATTCTCCTTAGACCCTATCCCTTTTCAAAAATGTTTGCTTTCAACCACCCTCTCCCCCAATCTACCCTCCCTTCTATTCTTCCCTCTGTTATCCCCAATCCCCCTATTTTCTTGTGGGGTAAGATACCCAATTGAGTGTGTATGTTATTCCCTCCTTAGATCAAATTCAATGAGAATCAGATTGTCCCATTCCCTTTCACCTTCCTGCTTTTCCCCTCCATTGTAACAGTTTTCTTTTGCCTCTTTTATATGAGATAATTTTACTGAATCTATATCTCCCTTTCTCTTACTTCCAATATATTCCACTCTTACCTCTTAATTACATTTTTAGATACCATCCCTTCATATTCACCTCATCCTGTGCCCTCTGTCTATGTATCCATGAACATACAAATGTCCACAATCACACACATATATATTTATGTAGACATACAAGCACCTATAAATACATATATATATTTGTACGTATATGTGTGTATATATATATATATATATATATATATTCCCTTCAACTATCCTCATACTGAGAAAAGTTTTGTGAGTTACAATTATCATTTTTCCATAGTGGAATGTAAATAGTTCAACTTTAATAAGTTCCTTATGATTTCTTTTTTTCTGTTTACCATCTCATGTTGCTTTTGCCTCTTTTATTTGAAAGTCAAATTTTCTCTTCAGCTCAGGTTTTTTCATCAAGAATGCTTGAGAATCCTCTATTTCATTGAATAACCATATATTTCCCTGTACCATTATATTCAGTTTTTCTGGGTAGATGATTCTTGGTTTTAACCCCACTCCTTTGACCTCTGGAATATCATATTCCAAGCCCATTAATGTAGAAGCTGGTAGTTCTTGTGTTATCCTGAGTGTGTTTCCACAGTACTCAAATTGTTTCTTCCTTATTGTTTGCAGTTTTTTTCTGTTTTCTCCTTTACCTGGGAACTCTGGAATTTGTCTATAATATTCTTAGGAGTTTTCTTTTGGGGATTTTTTTAAAGAGGTGATTGGAGAATTCTTTCATTTTCTATTTTGCCCTATGGTTCTAGAATATCAGGGCAATTTTGCTTGATAATTTCTTGAGAGATGGTGTTTAGACTCTTTCTTTGACAATGGCTTTCAGGTAGACCAATAATTTTTAAATCATCTCTCCTGGATCTATTTTTCAGGTCAGTGGTTTTTCCTATGAGATATTTCACATTGCCTTTTGTTTTTTCATTTGTTTGGATCTGTTTTATAATGTCTTGATTTCTTATAAAGTCATTAGCTTCTAATTGTTCAAATCTAATTTTCAAGGAGTTATTCCCTTCGGTGAGTTTTTGAAATTCCTTTTCCATCAGGCAAATTTGGCTTTTTAAGGCATTCTTCTTCTCAGTGACTTCTTGGGCCTCTTTTGCTATTTGATTTAGTCTATTTTTTAAGGATTTATTTTATTCAGTATTTTTGGGGTCTCCTTTAGCAGACTATTGACTTGCTTTTCATCTTTTTCTTGCACCATTCTCATTTCACTTCCCAATTTTTCTACCACTTCTCTTACTTGATTTTTAAAATCCTTCTTAACCTCCATCATGGCCTGTAACAAGTTCATATTTTTTGGAGGCTTTGGATGCAGCAGTTTTGACTTTGTTTTCTTCCTCCCACTCCATGCCTTGATCCTTTTTGTCCCCCAAAAAGGATTTTATCATCTGTTTGTGCTTCTGTTGTTTGCTAATATTGGCAGCCAATTACTTGACTTTTGAGCTCTTTGCCATGGTAGAATTCTGCTTCCAAAATAGAGAGATCTATGTCCCAAGTCACTGGGGTTTTTGCAGCTGCCAAAGTTATTATATGGGTGCCCTCTCTACAGCCCCCACATGCTCTTGCTCATTGGTCACACACCCCACGACCACCATCCAAGACTGTGATCTGGATCCAAGCAGGTCAAAACAAGAGCCATTACCCTCTGAATGTTCATTTGGTAGCCTACAATCTGCAGGCCAGGAACTCTGGAAGCAGCCACACCATACCTCCTCTGCTTCTCACTCTGGGGGTAGCAGCCAAACCACACCCCCCCTGTTTGAACAAAGTTCCACACTGACCTTTTACTTTGTCTTCAGCATTTGTGGATTGAGAAGTCTGGAAATCACTATAGCTGCTGGTGACTCACTCTCACAACATCTCCTCCAGCCACTTCAGCTGCCTCTGGTCACAGTCACGCTGGGGTTAAAACTGCAGTTCAGTCAGGACTGCACTAGGCTCCTAGCATGCTGCAATGGACCCTTCCTGATAGCCTTCCAGGCTTCCTTCTGTGGGAGATTTGTTTCTCTCTGTCACTTTGTGGGTAATGCAGCTCTAAAGTTCGTTTAGAGTAAATTTTTACATGTATTGGAGGAGGTCAAAACTGGAGCCATGTTGAAGTCCTGTTTCTATTCTGACATCTTGTCTTGGCTACATCCCCCAAGAATCCTAATTTTAAACTTTTCAGATTTTAAAATTATATATATATATATATATATATATATATATGTATATATGTATGTATATATGTGTATATGAATGTATGTATATATGCATGTGTGTGTATAGTGCCTATGTCTTTATTCAGCTATGCTTTACCTATTTAGAGATTCAGATACAAGGTAACATTATATTGGAGTAGGAAAATCACTGATTGGACTTAAGACCTTGGGTATAGCTGTGTAATCCAGGATTCAAATCTGGGCATTGATTAAGATTTTCTTATTAAAGAATGATTATATGATATTCTGTGCCTACATGAGAGATAAAGATGGCAGGAGAGGTGACAGGTGATTTTTTTTCTTCCTGGTTCAAAAGAAGAAACATGTGGTTACAGACATTTTTAAGGGAGATGTTCTTGAAGGGAGAGAAAGACTTTGGAAAGAAGCTAGTATATAGAAGAATCAGTGTTTCCAGTGATATCTTCAGTTTGCTGCCCAAGAAACAGGAATTTCTCCTTGAGTAGCATGGAGGGCACACACTTTCTCTTATTTAGCTTTCTCTCAATTTAAGAGATCATTTAGTGTGTGTATACCGTCTGACACATTTAAGTCTATGTAATTTATATGATTTTTGTTTGTCAGTCACTTGTAAAATGGATTTATTTCTGATTCAATATTTATGTTGATCTTTGTATAATTGGCGTTGGATAGAAGGGAGCTGAGCCTTCAGGAATAGCTTGGAGGTACCCCTTTCATATTAAGGGACAGTGACCAGTAGAGTAACATAACTAAAAATCCATTTTCCTTAGATGGAATATTAAGGGAGTCATAAAGGTATAATTCTAGCTGTGTATTACCTCACTAAGAGGATCATAATGAGTTAGTCTCTTTCTGCTGGATGGAATCAAAGCCTACTTTGGATCAGAGTGGCTGAGATACCAGAGATATCTATTTACACCTCCCTATGAGCTCCATTATGTAAACCATTTGGGCATACCTACAAGGATAAAATACACAGATACTCTTACATACTTATACACCTATATTTCTTTTTTTGTTTTTAAGCAATTGGGGTTAAGTAACTTGCTCAAGGTTCCACAGCCAGTTATTTCTGGGTGTGGTGCTAAGTATCTGAGCCCGGATTCAATCCCCCAGGTCATCCCAGCACTGGGGCCGGTGCTCTTCCTCACTGAGCCACCTGGCCGCCCCTACACCTATATTTCTAATATTAAATTATTTGTATTATTTTAATAAGCCACTTAATGTCTCTAGGACTGTTTCTCACCTGAAAAATTAAGTGTGGTAAACAAAGTGACACTTAAGATTCCATTAATTTCAAAGGTCATTTTACTAAAGGAAATCTTTGAATCTGTATCTAAAAAAGGTTGGTAATGAAAAACCATGAAATATATAGTTCTGATATAGATGGAAGTTAGCCATGCTCTAATAGAGAATAAGTCTCAGAAAGAGCTGCCTTTGTTTTCTTTCCAAAAAATACTGGTTGTGTGACCCTTGACAAATGATTTAACATCTCAGTGCCCCAGGCAATACTCTAAGACTATAAATTGCTAAGCAAGTGAGGATTCAGTACTTTGTTGGAGAGTTTCTGCAATGAACACCCCCTTAACACTACACAAATGAAATCATGAATCCTATCTAAATACATATATATATATATATAATTTATATGTATGGTATATAAATTATGAATATATCTATATATATTTATAAAATAAATAACACTACTCTGCTTATGGAGGAGGCAAGAAGTAAGTTAATATAATTTCTGTTCCTCTTGTATTTTTATTTGTATTTTTTAAATGTAGAAAACTTAAAGTAAAGAGACATCACTGCTAGCCACATGCCCTGAAGCTGTCAAAGGAAGAAAGAAAATTTCAACATATACTAAAATGGTCACAGCACATTTTCTTTTGATAGCAAAGAACTGGAAAAAAGGTGTCTATCAATTCAAGATTACTTAAACAAATCATGTTAGATTAATGTAATAAATAGGACTGCAGTATAGTGAAATGAAGCATTCATTGAAACAGAGAATGGCCTATATGAGCTGATATTGAGTAAAATAAACTGAAAAAGGAAACTGATATAGATAACAAATGAGGAAACTATAGGGCATGGTGTATAGAGTGCTGAGCATGGAGTAAAGAAGATCTGAGTTTGAAGCTACATTGGCAAGATCACTATGTGATCTTGGGGAGATCACTTAACCCCTGTTTGCCTCATCTTCCTAAACTGTAAAATAAGGATAATATTACTTACTTTCCATGGTTGTTATAAGAATCAAATGAGATAATTTCTTTAAAAACACTTAGCACAGTTTCTGGTGCATATTAAGTGCCACACAAATACTTATCTCCCCCCCCCCTCCATTCAATTAGAAAGAACAATAAAATGGAATTGAATTAGATTAACTATAATCACAAAAATTGCCCTCAGAAGAGTTGAGAAAATGTACTTTCATCTTTGCATTATAAAAGTAGGGGGGCAGTGGATATGAAAAATTATATCTATTGTTTGATATGAATGAACAATGTGTTGATCTAGCTTAATTTTTTTTAAATTTTTCATTACAAAGGATGATTTACCAGGCAGGAAGGCAAAAGGACATATTCAGAAATATATACATACATATATTTTTTTTCTTTATATACATATATATGTATAGATAGATACATAAAATTATCAGATCAAATCACTGAAGAAAAATATTTTTAAAATTATCAGACAACAAGATTCATTTACAAGAATGGTAAGAAGGAGAATATTCAATAAAACAAAGAAAAGAGATCATTAAAAACTAAGGATTACATTTTGATTCTATAAAATTAAAAAAATACAAGAATAAAATCAATGAAGACAGTATTACAAAATGAGGAATATACTTGATAAAAAATGTGATATTGAAGATACATAGATGATTGACACAAATATATGAAAAAGAGCCATTGTTGAATAGCTCACCGAAAGATGGTGAGATGCAATTGCCAGATGCAATCATCATATTAGTATATTTCTTTTTACTGAAGTGTTTTTTTTCAAGGGGGTTTTCAATAATTAGGGCCTGCTCTTTGCCTTTCTTTGTATTCTTATGTTTTTCTCACAAAATGGGCTCTTAATATATGCATATTGACTGACTACAAACATAAAAAGCAACAATAAAATATATTTTAAATAAATGAGTTGTGATTAAGACTGAAGCATCACCAGCAGCTCTAAGAAAGGTGAAGAACACATGGAAGGGTCAAGGGTACAAACTGCAAATTCAGAGGGTTTTGAATATGGATGTTATTGTGATCAAATAATAATCTAAGTGAAAGGAGGTCAAAGTTAGATTGCTTGATGGAAAACTAAGGACATTTCTATTTTGACAATGTTTTGGTTTACAAATTAAAAATGAACCTCACTTTTGGGCAGGAGAAATATATTCTGATTTGGATTAGTAGAATATAGGAATAGACTGAAATAACTCATTTGGCACAAACAAGATAACCTGTGGGATGTTTGTATGTGTGTGCATTTTTCCTTTCTTTTCATCCCATTAGGAAAAGAAAAAGGAGGAGCTTTCATTTAAGAACCATATATGCCACCACTAGCTGTGAAAAAAGTGAGAAAATGACCATGATGTCAGTTAGAAGAAAAAACATTGCATACTAATATGGGTAGAATGAACCATTAGAATGAAAGTGGAAAAGCTTCTAGAAGATAAATCATTTGAGCTTTCTGGGAGAGAAGAAAAGATAACCTAAAGGATGAAAAGGAGAATATTTTGGGAGTAAGTAGAGATGAAGAAAAAACTTTGTCTTGTCTGGGCAGCAGGAAGTAAGAAGGGAACTTTCTTGCAGTTCCAGATCAAACAACTACAGGATGATGTAGATCTGTGACTAATAAGCTTGAATAGCATAGGTTGAATGAATAGGATGTGCAGATTGATGCATCTGTGTTGAACTCTAGAATCCCACTTTTAAATTTGAGGTTTGGGCAACTGAGGGTTGTTTTCTATTAGACTAAAGTACCTATAGCTCTGTGATAAAAATATTGGGTTATAATTGAAATTCGAGGTACTGTGTAGGAATGAGTCTGGGAAAAACCTATAGAGCAAGCCAGGATTCAGTCAGATAGTATTTAGGAGAGACTAAGAAAACTAGTCTTTCTGTTGCCTTTTTTGTCTCCAGTCAGTCAATAAGTAAAGTAAAAGTCATGTGTTGAAAAAAGTGATCTTAATTTAATCTGACCCAGGAAGAAAGGGGAGAACCTAGGCTAAACACCCACTCGTAAAAGGGAAGGTCCTCAAATTCATCTGACCTTCAAAGTAGGAATGATCTAAATCTCAATACCCAAAGTCTCACCAACAAAAATGGAAACTCCCTCAAAAATTATGATGCCAGGAAATGATGGGGTGCTTGGGGGCCTGTGCTTGAGCCCCAGTTTGTAAAATCACATTAGTTTGTAAAATCACATTTCTCCCTAGCCTCAAATAATTTTCTCTGCCCCTTCCCCCTTCTAGTACTCTGCCTAGCAACCATTCATGAAATGTTTATCTCCCCTTAGCATAATAACCAGCTGTACCTATGAATCTTTCACTGGAGTAACTCCTTAGCCATTATACACATCCTGGATGCCTTGTTAGCCTGGGACATATGTATACTCCTAACATCCATCTTGTCAAATAGGACATTGATGGGTAGCAGACTGGTCACTTCTCAGTCAGCTCTGACTGCAACCTGACAGTGACATTTCAAGCCTAAAACCACACCTGCATACAGCCTCCCTTTGGGCTATTTCCCAACGAATTATGGGCAAAGCACCTGTGCAGTAGATATTAAAAGTGCATGTTCAGGGGATGCCAGGTGGTGCAGTGAGTACAAGCACTGGCCCCAGAGTCGGGAGACCTGGGATCGAATCCAGGCTCAGATACTTAGCACCACATCCAGAAATAACTGGCCATGTAACCTTGAGCAAGTTACTTAAACCCAATTGCTCAAAAAAAGTGCATGTTCCTTTAAGTACTGACCACTCCTTAACTCCTCCCTAATCTCACCCTTATTCACCTAGTTAGCATGATTGACATCTAATTTATTATAACTCCTTATAAACTATATCTATTACTTCTTTAAGGCAGCAGGTTTCCTAAGACTTCCTGCCCACTGTAAAGCATAACAACCTGACTCAGGATGCTTGAGCATGTGAATTCATTCCAGATTGCCCACCAAGGGACTCTGGTCACTGGGGTCCTTGAAATGCCTATCATATTCCTCTTCAGGAAGACCAAGATACAATCCAGAAGAGAAGAATAATTCATAAACATCTATAATCAATACCTCCAAGAAAAACAAAACAACAAAAATATGCAATAGCTTTTTGACAAGAACATTAGAATTCTTATAAGAAATTAAATAAGTTTTTTTTTAAAGATAATATTATAGGGGGACAAAGTGAAGATGGTGGAGTAGAAACCAGACTTCTGTGGGGCTCTGGCTCTCACCTCCTCAAATTCATGTAAAAGGTGACTCTGAACAAACTTTAGAGCTACAGAACCCACAAAATGACACAGAGAAGCTAACCTCCCACTGTGGACAGCCCGGCAGGCTGGCAGGGAGCACCCAGTGTAGTGCTCTGGGAGCTGATCACTGCCCCTGCAAGCCAGAGGTTTTAGCCCCAGGGCAGGCCTAACTAGCTGCTGGCTGGAGGGACTTCAGATCACCAGCAGCTGTGGAAGTTTCCAGAATTATCAACCCATAGATACTAAGGACAAAGTGAGAGGTCAGTGAAGTGTGGACTTTGGGATTCTGTAGTTGGGAGTGTGGCTGGCCTCTGCCCCTGGGGCAAGAAGCCACTGAGGCCCCGTGGCCATGCAGCTGCCATGAAGTAGTAGCTTCAGCTCCTGGTGTGAAGTTTGTAGGGGGACCAAGAGACCAGTCTGAGGGGTAATTGCTCTTGCTTTAATCTGCTTGGATCTGGATTGCAGTTTAGGGTGAATGTCTTAGGGTATGCTCCAAGTTTGCCAGAGTGTGTGGAGGGTTCAGAGAGGGCACCCATCTAAAACCTTCTGCAGCTGAGAAAACCCCAGTGTTTGATATGAAGCTCCCCTGTATGGTGGCAGAGTCCTACTGTGGCAAAAAAAAACCCTAACAGTCAAGTAATTTAGTGGCAACATGAGAAAATGGAGGAAGCAAAGTAAATAGAGCAACCCAAATTTGCACTCCTATTTTGGTGACAAAAAGGATCAAAGCATGCAATAGGAGGGAGACAGTAAAGTCAGAACTCCTGCACCAAAAGCCTCCAAGAAAAATATGAGCTGTTTATAGGCCATAGAGGAACATAAGAAGGATTTTGAAAAGCAAATAAGAGAAGTGGAGAAAAAAATTGGGAAGAGAAATGAGAATGATGCAAGAAAATTATGAAATGAGAGTCAACAAACTGAGTGAAGAAAATAGCACCTTAAAAATTAGACTAACCCAAATGGCAAAAGAGGCTCAAAAAGGCAATGAGGAGAAGAATGCCTTAAAAAGCTGAATTTGCCAGATGGAAAAAGGATCTCAAAAGCTCACTGAAGAGAATAATTCCTTCAGAATTAGATTGGAGGAAATGGAAGCTAGTGACCTTATGAGAAATCAAGATACTATTAAACAAATCCAAACAAATGAAAAAATAGAAGGCAATGTAAAATATCTCATTGGGAAAACCATTGACCTGGAAAATAGATCCAGGAGAGATAATTTAAAAATTATTGGACTACTATTGGCCATGATAAAAATAAGAACCTAGAAATCATCCTTTAAGAAATTCGCAAGGAAAATTGCCTTGATGTTTTACAACCAGAGGGCAAAAAACAAGTTGAAAGAATCCACCAATCACCTCCTGAAAAAGATCCCAAAAAGAAAACTCCTAGCAATATTATAGCCATGTTCTAATATTCCCAGATCAAGGAGAAAATATTACAAGCAGTCAGTAAGAAACAATTTGAATATTGTGGAAACACAATCAGGATAGCACACGATCTGGCAGCATCTACACTGAGGGATCGAAGGGCTTTGAATATGATATTTTGGAGGTTAAAGGACCTGGGATTAAAACCCAGAATCACCTACCAGCAAAACTGAGTATCATGTTTCATGGGAAAATATGGTCATTCAGTCAAATAGAAGACTTTCAAGCATTCTTAATGAAAAAAACAGAGTTGAATAGAAAATTTGACATTCAGATACAAGAAGCAAGAGAAGCATGAGAAGGTAAACAGGGAAAAGAAATCATAAGGAACTTATCAAAGTTGAACTATTTACATCCCTTCATGGAAAAAATGATAACTGTAACTAATGAAACTTTTCTCAGTATGAGAATAGTGGAAGGGAATATAAACATATATATTTATGTATACATATATATGTACATATATATGTCTATATAGGAGGGTATATGGGTGTAGGAATACATATGTGAATGTTTGTATATATGTCTACAGGTATACATAGATAGAGGACACAGGACCAATTTAATAGGAAGGGATGATACTTAAAAGGTGAAATTAATAGGTGAGAGAGGAATATAATGAGAAGAGATGGGGAGAGACAGAATGGGGTAAACTATCTCATATAGAAGAGGAAAGGGAAAATGCTTACAATGGAGGGGAAGAACAGAAAGGCATAAAAGAATGGGTCAACCTTATTTTCATTGAATTTGACTTAGGGAGGGAATGACATACATACTCCCTATGGGAGAATAAGGGAGAAGGGGATGAGAAGGGGTATGATGGAAGGGAGGGCAGGCTGGGGGGCAGGGAGGGAAGTTGGAAGCACTCACTTTTGAAAAGGGACAGGATCAAAGTAGAGAATAGAACAAGTGGGAGGTGGGATAGGATGGAGGGTAATATAGTCAGTTTTCCACAATATATCTACTGTGGAAATGTTTTGCATAGGTACACATGTGCAATCTATACTGAATTACTTATCTTCCCAGTAGGGCTGGGTGAGAAGGAAGTAAGGGAATGAATCTGGAATTCAAAGTTTTAAAATCAAATGTTATATATATATATATATACATATATATGTATATATGTGTATATATATATATACTATTATTAATATTATTTTACATGTAACTGGGAAATAAAATATACAGGCACTGGGGCATAGAGATCCACCATCCCCTACTGGAAAGTTGGAGGGGTATGAGTGAAGATATGGGAGAGAGCAGATTGGAGGAGGGGATATTTTGAGATGGTGGTTAGGGGGAAAATGGAGAGAAAATTTGTAACTCAAAATCTTATAGAAATGAATAATGTAAACTAGAAGTTAATAAAGCATTTGATTTTAAAAAAAGATAATATTATATTATCAAAACAATACAGCTATGGAGGAGAGTCTTGGGGGGAAAATCAGTAGCTTAACATAGAAGTCACACAATCTTACTTTAACAAACTTACTAAAAGTTAGAATTGATTGAATAGAAGTTGATGAATCCAATTGGCAACTCAAATTATTCAGTCAAAATATTGAAGAAATAGAGGGAAATGTAGAGTACCTCATATGAGAAGCTTGGTATCTGAGGTCCGAACTGATCCCAGGTCTCCTGATACTGGGTCTGGCACTCTTATTCACTGCACCACCTGGCCGCCCCTAAGCAATTGAGGTTAAGTAACTTGCTCAAGGTTACACAGCCAGTTATTTTGTGTGGATGTTAAGTATCTGAGCCCAGAACCGATCCCAGGTCTCCCAACTCTGGGGCTGGCGCTCTTACTCACTGCACCACCTGACTGCCCCTTTGTTGCAGTTTTTTAATAATAAAATTATTTATTTTTAGCTTTCAACATTCAATTCCATAATTTTTAAATTTTCTCCCTTCCCTTTTCTGCCCCCTCCCCAATGTGGCATGCAATCTGATATAAGCTCTACAAATACATTCCTATTAAACATATTTTCACATTGCTTGTGTTGTATAGAAGCATTAGAATGAATGGTTGAAACCATGAGAAGAAGAAAAACAAAACAAAAAAAGAAAATAGTCTGCTTTACTCTGCATTTAAACACCATAGTTCTTTCTCTGGATTTGGATGGCATTTTCTCTCATGAATCTTTTGGAATTATTTTAGGTCCTTACATTACTGAGAAGAGTTAAATCTATCAAAGTCAGTGATCTCACAGCATCAGTTCATATAAGTCTTTCCAGGTTTTTCTGAAGTCAACCTTTTCATCATTTCTTATATCATAACTATCTTTGCCTTTCTCTCCATCCTATTTCCTCCCCCCCATCCCATTTTGTTTCATTTCTGCCTTCTCCCTTTCACTTCTCAAAAGAGTTTTGTTTTTGACCACTGCCTCCCTCCATCTTCCCTCCCTTTGGTTAGTCCCTCTCCTTTTTCTTTCCCTTTTCCCTTACTATTTCTTCCCTCCATTCTAACCACCCTTCCCTTTTCTTTCCCCTTTCTTCTCCTACTGCCTATAGGGCAAGTTAGATTTCTATACCTAATTGACTGTTATTCCCCACTTCAACTGAATCCCATGATAGTAAAGTTCAAACAATGCTCATCTCCCTTCCTTCTTTCCCTCTACTACAATATGTTTTTGTGCCTCTTCATGTGATATAATTTATTCTTTTCTGCCTCCTTCTTTCTTTTTCTCCCATGATGATAGCTTTTTGCCCCTTAATTAGGTGTTTTATCATCACATCAGTTCTTGCTGCTGGCTTGCCTCCTGGCTGCCTCCCATCTTGTACTGGTTTTCTTCAGCCACAGCAAGAGGGACCTTTCCACTTAATCGCCCTAGCCTCCTAAAAACCTTCTGTACCCTGTCTTTCTGCTGGCTCCACTCTTCTAGGATTTTTCCTGGGGCAGTACTTTCTTGATTTTTCACGGACAATAAAGGAGAGTGAGAGCGATTTACTGCTTATTCTGCCACCTTGACTGCTGGTAGTCTGTTTATCATCTTGTTGAAGTTTTAAGCTAAATGTTACCTATTTCTTACCTAACTTAAATCACTGAATGAGTATTGCCTCAGATAAACTGAGACCTAGAAAAGACCTGAACTTAAAAAGGCCAAAGTCTCTCACTGCATCCTGGGTAATGTCTAGTTATCCAGATCTATATCTTGCTGCTGGACCCAGATGACTCCAGAGGAGAAAGTAAGACTTAGCTCAGCCCTGCCTCACTTCAATACAATTCACTTGCAAATCAAGAAATCATCTTCCTGATGTCATTGGTTCTCTTCAAGAATCAAGAAGAAAC
This sequence comes from Petaurus breviceps papuanus, assembly GCF_028583685.1. Lineage (NCBI taxonomy): Eukaryota > Metazoa > Chordata > Mammalia > Diprotodontia > Petauridae > Petaurus > Petaurus breviceps. Next base: position 3,953,530 of record NW_027187295.1, on the reverse strand, counting down.
AAATAAGGTTACAGTTAACAGCAATGTAATAACATTATATGAGTAGTCACTGGGGGAAAAAGAACAAAATCAACTGTATTTTATGCAAATTAATCTGTAAGAATTTGTGACTCAGAGAAAAAATAACACACAAAAATAGATAATTTAAGATGATGACAATAGTGTGACAACATAACTAAACCTGGGGAAGGGAGTAACAGACAAATGAGATCCTGGATGTTAATTTATATCTTTAAAGTCTTCAGAAAGACCAGATCAAATAACAGGGAATACAACTAAAAACATAGGAAACAATAAATTTTGAAAAATCAATAAAATGGAAAATTTAAAAGATAGAAATAAAAATAATAACAAAAGTAAAATTAGCAAATAAAAATATTTTCTAATTTTTGAGAAAAATCTAATAAAATAAATAATTATTTTGATTGAAAAGAAGATATAAAATGACACAAATAAAAATAAAGTGAAATCACAACAAATTAAGAAGGAATAAATCACATTATTGAGGAAATACTCAACAAAAGATGTAATAAAAATTAATTCAATCATACATTCAAAGAACAATTAATACTACATAAATTATTACAAAAATAGCAAAAGAATGAATCCTACAAAATTCTTTCTATGAGAGATTTGGTCTTGATATATAAATCAGAGTGAATTTAAACAAAAAAAAGTAGAATAAAATCCCTAATGGATATGGATATATAATATTAGCAAAATGGATAAAACAATATATTGCAAAGATTATACATTATGACCAGATTGGATTTATAGCAGGAATGCAGCTTTGAATATTAGAAAAAGTATAAACATATTTGTAGTATGAACAAAATTAACAAAAATATATGATTTCATCAAAAGATGCAGAAAGATACAACATAAAATATATATTTCTGTTTTAAAAAAGCAGGAGTAAAAAAACCTTTCCTTACAATATTAAATAATCTACTGATGCAAGGCAAAGGAGAGCCAACAGTTTGGAAAAGGAAGGACAAAAATTAACTGAAGAAAACAATTACTTAAAAAAATATATTTGGTCAAATGCAAAAAAAAAAATCACTGAAGAAAAAAAAAATCCCTTTTTAAAGAAGATTTCACCAAATGGAAAAAGAGGTACAAAAGCTAACTGAAGAAAGTATTTCCTTAGAAATGCAAATTGGGCAAGTGGAAGCTAATGAGAAATTAAGAAGCAGTCAAACAAAATCAATAGAATAATAATAAAAAAAAAAAGAAAATGTAAAATACCACATTGGAAAAACAACTGACCTGGAAAATAGATATTGGGGAGAGAATTTAAGAATTATTTGACTACCCAAAAATTATGATCAAAAAAAGTGTCTGGACAAGATCATTCAAGAAATTATCAGGAAAGATGCCCTAGCATTATTGAAACAGGGGGTAAAATGGTCATTGAACGAATCCATCAATCATCTCTTGAAAGAGATTCCAACATGAAAACTTAAAGAAATATTGTAGCTAAATTCTAGAGTGATCAGATTAAGGAAAAAAAAGCCTGCAAAAAGTCAGAAAGAATTCAAATATCAAGGAACCATATTCAGGATTATGGAGGATTTAGCAGCTGCTTAATTATAGGATTAGAAGGCTTGGAATTTAATATTTTGGAGGGAAAAGAAGCTTGGATTACTACCAAGAATTAACTACCCAGCAAAATTGAGCATAATTATTGAGGGGAAAAGATGAACATTCAATGAAATAAAGGACTTTCAAACTTTCTGCATGAAAAGACCAGAACTGAGCAGAAAATTTGATTTTCAAATTCAGGACTCAAGAAAAATAAGCCAGAAAGGTAAACAGGAAAGTAACAACAGCAACATATTAGTAAATAAGGTGAAACTCTTTAAATCCGATATGTGGCAAGATGATATTTGTAACTCTGGAGAACTGTATCTCTATTAGGGCAGTTCAAAGGAGTATACATAGACAGAGGGTATGGGTATAATTTGATTTTGATGTGATGATATAAAAAAAAATTAAGGGGCAAAAAAAGGGTTGTGCAGGAAGAAGAGGAAAGGGGGAGGCAGAATAGAGTAAATTGAATCCCATGAAGAGGTGCAAAAGACCTTTCACAGCAGAGGGGATGAGCATTGTTTTATCCTTCCTCTCATCAGATTCAGCTCAAAGAGAGAATAACATATACATGCAGTTGGGAATAGAAATGCATTTTACCTTATAGGGAAGTAAAAGAGGAAAGAAAAGGGAGAGATAGATAAAAGGGAAATAAGTGAGAACAGTCTGATAAAAGGGAGGAAAAATTGAGGGAGATGGAGGTTAGAAACAAAATACTAGTGAGAAGGGACAGGGTGAAAGGAGAGAAAAAAGTATAATAGGTGTAGGGGAAAAAGGAGGCAGGGAAATTGTGGCAGCAAGCACCCCAAACATCCTTAGGGTTCGCTACCAACACAGGTTCTTAGATCTGCTTTGTTAAAGGAAAGCAACTCAGAATGGGTTAACAAGCCTACTTTAATCAGTCAAACATATGTATCGTTTACCTAGTTCAGGGGAAAAAGGTCAGTGCCCTGTACTTCAAAGTATACAGACAGAATTATCAAGATAGAAACAGATCAAGTAGACAGATTTCCACTGTCCAACCATTATATCCATACCAAACAACATCTGGGTTTCAAAGCCAGGGGGCTCTGGACAACGGCTTTCCAGAGTTTCATCTGATCACATCACAGAACATTTCTCAAAGTGAGCCCCAAAACAAAGCTACACATCAGGGCTTATATAGCCTTCTCCTGGCTCAGAGAATGTAACAACCTTATTGACCCACTGGCCAACCAAAAAGTATCTACTGAAAAACAAGCCTCCCACCCCAGGCTCCAGGTGCACTTTAGCCTGGGGGCAGGGAAGATCTTCCAAATTTACATTCCCATAACAGAAATACAGTTAGTAATCATAACTATAAATTTGAATGGGATAAAATCTTTCACAAAATGGAAATGAATAGCAGAGTGGATTAAAAACCACAATCCTTTAACATGTTTATAAGAAACACTACTGAAACAAAGAGATACATACACAGTAAAATTAAAAGACTGGAGCAGAATCTATAGTACTTAAGCTGAAGTTAAAAAAAAAGGAGGGGTAGCAATCCTGATCTCAGACAAAGCAAAAGTAAAAACAGAACTAATTGAAAGAGATAAGGAAGGAAACTACATCTTTCTAAAAGGTACCATAGGCAATGAAATAATATCAATACTAACCACATTTGCTCAAAGTGATATAACATCCAAATTGTTTGAGTAGAGGTTAAATAAGTTACAGGAAGAAATAGGCAGCAAAACTATACTAGTGGAGGACCTCTCTGAGCTAGATAAATCCAAATACAAAATAAACTAGAAAGAAGTTAAGAGGTGAATAAAATTTTTGAAAATTTAGATATGATAAACCTCTGGAAAAAATTGAATGGAGTTAGAAAGGAATATACCTTTTTCTCAGCAGTACATGATACCTACACAAAACTTGACCATAAATTAGGGCATAAGAAACTTGCAGTCTAGTGCAGAAAGGGAGAAATACCTAATGCACCCTTTCAGATAATGATGCAATAAAATATATGTAATAAAAGGGCATGGTAAGATAAGCTAAAAACCAATTGGCATCTAAATTAATACTAAATAATCAGTGGGTCAAACAACAAATCATAGAAACAATCAATAATGTCAGTAAAGAGAATGACAATAATGATACAACATACCAAAATTTATGAGATACAACAAAAGCAGTTCTTAGGGGAAATTTTATACCTCTATATTCTGACATGAATAAAATAGAGAAAGAGGAGAACAATGAATAGAACATACAATTTAAAAAGCTAGGAAAAAGAGCAAAGCTAAAATCCCTAATTAAATAACAGATTAGACATTCTGAAAATCAAAAAAGAGTTTAATAAAATTAAAAGTGGGAAAAATATTGAGCTAATATAACAGCTAGTTTTAGGGAAAAAACATAATAAAATAGACAAACTTTTGTTAATTTTATTGAAAAAAGAAGAAATCCAAAATATCAGCATCAAAAATGAAAATGGTGAATTCATCATCAATAAAGAGGAAATTAAAGCAATATTTAGGAGCTCTTTTGCCCAACTGTACATCAGTAAACCTGACAATATGAGTGAAATGGATGAATATTTGCAAAAATATAAATTGCCTAGATTAAGAGGAGAGGAAATAAAATATGTAGACAATCCCATTTTAGAAAAAAGAAATTGAATAAGACATCAATGAACTGCCTAGGAAAACAATTTTCAGGGCCAGATGGATTTAAAAGTGAATTCTACCAAACATTTAAAGAATAATTATTCCTAATACTATATAAACTATTTGAAAAAATAGGTGAAAAAATAATCCTATGAAGTTCCTATGAATTTACAACACAAATATGGTGCTGATGTCTAAACCAGAAAGAGCCAAATGGATAAAGAAAATTATAGACCAATCTTTATAATGAATATTGATGGAAAAAAATACTAGCAAAGGGATTGCCACAATTTACCATGAGGATAATACATTATGATCAGGTGGCTTTTATACCAGGAATTCAGGGCTGGTTTAATATTAGGAATACTGTCAGCATAATTGATCATATCAACAACAAAAAAACTAACAGAAATCATATGATTATCTCAAAAGATATAGAAAAAGGTTTTGACAAAATATATCTCCACTCCTATCAAAAAACATTAGAGAACATAGGAAGAAATGCAATTTTCCTTAAAATGATAAGTTGCATCTATCTAAAATCATGAGCAAGCAATATATGTGTTTGGGATAAACTAGAAGCTTTCCCAGCAAAATCAGGGGTGAAACAAGGATGTCCAATACCACCACTATTACTTAGTATTGTACTAGAAATGTTAGCTTTAGCAATAAGAGAAAAAAATAGATTGAAGGAATTAGAAGAGGCATTGAAGAAACAAAACTATCACTCTTTGCAGATCATATGATGGTATACTTAGAGAACCCACTAAAAAGCTACTTGAAATAATTAACAATTTTAGCAAAGTTGCAGGATATAAAATAAACCCACACAAATCATTGGCATTTCTATATAATCCTAAGAAAGTCCATAAGGAAGAGATTGAAAGAGAAATTCCATTTAAAATACCAGAAAATATAAAATATTTGGCAGTCTACCTGCCAAGATTACCCTGGGAACTATATGGACACAATTATAGAACACTATTCAAACAAATAAAGTCAGATCTAAACAATAGGAAAACAAATATAGATTACTCATTAGTTAGGCTGAGATAATATAATAAAAATGACAATTCTACATAAATGAATTTACTTATTCAGTGTCATACCAATCCAATTACCAAAAATTATTTTGTAGAGACAGAAAAAAATAACAGAATTCATCTGGAAGAACAAAAAGTCCAGAATAGCACAGGATTTAATGGGAAAAAAATACAAAAGAAGGTGACCTAGCCATAGCAGATCTAAATCTATATGATAAAATAGCAATCATCCAAACTATTTGGTACTGTCTAAGAAATGGAATGGTAGATAAAATGGAATAGGTTAGATACACAAGACACAGTAGTCAATGACTATAGTAATCTGCTATTTGATAAAAACAAAGACTCCAGTTTCTGGGATAAGAAGTCAGTATTTGGCAAAAACTGCTGGGAAAACTAGAACATATTGTGGCAGAAACTAGGCATAGATCTAGTTTCTTATACTGTATACAAAGATAAAGTCAAAATGGATATGTGGTTTAGATCAAAAGTGATACCATAAGCAAATAAGGAGAGCAAGGAGTATTTTGCCTGTCAGATCTATGGAAAAGGGAAGAATTATGGCCAAACAAGAGATTCACATTATGAAATGCAAAATGGATGATTTTGATTACATTAAATTAAAAGGGTCTAGGAAACAGTTTTACAGTCAGTGTTTCTAATGGAATCCTAATAAAACATCCCCCAGCCCTGATAATCTAGCTTCATTATAGGTCTGGCCCCACTGAACAGCAGGCCTACTACTGTACCTGCCCAACTCCACCTCCCCACACCAATGTCCTAACAATTTCATATGTGCCTCACTGCTCACTAGAGCAACAGGTGTGTCCCTGAACTCTCAGTTACCACAGAAACAGCAGATATGTCCATGTGATGGAAACCTAGCTACTCCTTCTACCTGGTCACTGCCCCCAGACCCATTCCCACAGAAACAGGTCACATCATCCATCTGGTCCAAGACAGGACCACAATAGCTAGCCAGTTAGTTGGAGGGTAGCATGACCAGAATGTTTAACCACTGAACCATAGATGGGACATCCCCTCCATTGCCCAATCCCTTAACAAACTCCTCCTGGTTTTTTAATATAAATGATATTCCTCTATTCTATGTACATTTCTGTTATATAATTTCATCTTTACCCTATAAAAATCCATCTTGCTTTCTCTGAAGTTGTTGGTTCCTCTTGCCTGCTTCATGAGAAGTGTTAATCTCTGTAAATGCCGATACTTGGATTAGAGGTGGTCTGACTCTGAATTCTTTGAGATGGTTCCACCACACCACATCATGAAACCCCAACAGTTTTTGGATGGGCAGAGCCCCTGCCGCAACAGTTTTTGGTGTCCCTAGGTTTAAACCACAACATTTCTGATAAAGCCCTCATTTCTAAAATATATAGAGAACTGAGTCAAAATTTTGGTAATATCTGTCATTTCCCATTGATCAGAGAAATGCAAATTAAAACAAGTCTGAGATATTACATCACACCTGTCAGACTGACTAATATGACAGAAAAGGAACATGATAAAAGTTGGAGAAGATGTGCAAAAATTGGTACATTAATGCATTATTGGTGGAGTTGGGAAATGATCCAGCCATTCTGGAGAGCAATTTGGAACTATGGCCAAAGGGTCATAAAATTGTGAGTACCCTTTGATTCAGCAATACCACTACTAGGTCTGTATCCCAAAGAGATAATAAAAAATGGAAAAGGACGCACATGTACGACAACATTTATAACAGCTCTTCTTTCAGTGGAAAATAATTGGAAACTGATGGGATGACTATCACTTGGGGAATAGTTCAATCAGTTGTGGTATATGAATGTAACGAAACACTATTGTGCTATAAGAAATAAGTAGGCTGATTTCAGAAAAACCTGGAAATAATTACATGAACTGATCCTGAATGAAGAAAGCAGAATCTGGAGAACATTGTATGCAGTAACAGTAACATTGTGATATAATCAGCTATGATACAATTAACTCTTCTCAGAATAACAATGATCTAAGATTATTCCAGAAGACTCATGATGGAAAATGTAATGCACATCCACAGAGAGAACTATGTAATCTGAATTCAGAGCAAAGAATACTATATTCATTTATTTTTGTTTTTTCTTTCTCATGGTTTCTCTCTTTTGTTCTGATTCTTCTTTCACAGCATGACGAATGTGGAAATATGTTTAATGTGACTGTATATGTACAACCTATATCAGATTGCCTGCCTTCTTGGGGAGGGAGATGGAGAAGGCAGGAGGGAGAAAAAAATTGCAACTTAAAGTCTTATAAAAGAGAATGTTGAAAACTTTATATGTATTTGGAAAAAAAATACCATTAAGCAGAATAAAAGTAGAGGGTTATGGGGTTTCCCCTCAACCATGAAGAGCAGTGGTGGCAGTATCAGCAATACCTCCTCAGAAACCCATACCTCTGTGGAGACTGGAAAACTGGAAATGTATAAGGAATATGTAAAAAGACATGAGACATTATAAAAACAAAACCAAAAAAAATACTTGACTCTTAATCCAGAAGGTGGCTCAGGCACTAAAGGAATAAAAACCCAAAGAAAATATCATTTCTTCTTACCCCCCTCCCCACCTTCCTTTGGTAAGGGAGGGAGGGATGAAATAAACATTTATTAAGCACCTGTTTATTAAATGCTGGATACTTTACAGATTTTTGTTCCTCACAACAACCCAGCAAAGTAGGTGCTATTGCTATACTAATTTTACAATTCAGGAAACTGACTTGATGAGGGTCACACATTTAGAAAATGTCTGAAGTTGGATCTGAACTTAGATCTTCCAGGCTTTCCGAGCTCTATCTACCTCTTGGTCAGTCATGAGTGGCTCTTTGTGACCACATGGACCACAGCATGCCAATACCATCCATGGAGTTTTCTTAGGAAATGTACTGAAACAGTTTGTCATTTTCTTCTGCGGATAAAGCCAAACAGAGGTTAAATGATTTGCCCCAGGTCACACAGCTAATAAGTGTTTGAGGTAAGATTTGAACTCAGATCTTCCTGATTCCAGGTCCAGCTCTGTAGCCATTGAGCCATATAGCTGCTTCCTAGACACCTAGTGCATTTGATGCCCATTTCTAAGTGTGTTTTTTCATACTACTAACAAGTACATCTAACTGATATAATGTTCTTATGTATGCCTAAGGCTTATCCTGTCAATTACATTTCTTAGCACCCTTTTGCTTCTAACAGAAAAGCCCAGAATAGGTGTGGGAGCAATGTGGGAGATTTTGACCTTCCATAACATATGCTTAGAATCCCAATCCTCAACCCTTTTTAGTGAATTTTCTCTCTCTTACTGGGGATCATAATCACGAACCACTTGAATTTCAAAACTGTACTCTAAAGGTAGAATTAATGTGAATGTCAAATCTACCCTATCAGACTATAAGCTAAAACATTTTCCAAAAATTGTGTTACAGTAGCCTTCCTATTTACTCTGTCCTCTGCATTACCCCACTCTTACTCTTTACTTCCCAATAGAGGTTTAGTGAGTTTACTTCTACTGTAAGCTGACTTTAAATATACACTTTGATGAAGAAAACCAGAAAAGGGGACATGAGATGGAAGAAAGAAGAGATGCTGGAAATAAGGTAGCAAGTACATTGCTTACCACACTGAATCATTATCTCATTTGTTAACTAAACTTTCTGTTCTCTGTTTCCAAGGAGAAAAGCTTTTCTATCTCCAGTGGTATAAACAACAAACATTTAACTTACCTCATCACTCAGTCAATTATTTGGCTATTAGGAAGTACTTGGAATGCTTATTTGGGTATTAGCCATATGGTAGTCTTCTCATTTCCCATCAGTTATACTACTCTTGGATTAATTTGGTCTTCTCTGTAATCCCCATGCTCTGGTACCTATGCTCCCTCTCCCCTTCTTTTCAGGTTCCTTTTGTGTGTTGTCTTTTCCCATTAGATTTAAGTTTCTTGAGATCAAGGATTGTCTTTTTTTAACTTAATATTTGTATTTCCAGTGCATTGTACATAGTAAGTACTTAATAAATGTGTATCATTTGGACATCCTCTTGGTATGTTCAACTTATTCCTTTACAAAACTCTAAGTCTTAGTCACTTCTGACACCTTTATGGGTATTTCTTCCATTTCTAGACAAATAACATTGATCTGTATGGTAACATGTTCTCATTTACTCAGAGTAGCATAGGATGAGGGTATTGTAGAGGCCTGAAACTACTAAAAATTTTTGATTTAAGAAAAATTTAAAGAAAAAAGAAATCTAAAGTTATTCTCGGCTCTCGATTCTAGCCAAACTAAAGCCACACAATCTATTCATTTATAGTATCAGTTTACAGATATAACTGATATATGTTTTAAAAATTCTTTTTTTTAAAGGTTAATTAATTAGGGCAAATAACAATTTTCCTTCTTTTACATATTAGGAAACTGAGATCCAGTGAGGTTGTATGGCACACCCACATTCATATTGTTAGTAAAAGACAGACCTGAGACTCATATTCAAGTCTTTGGAAAATTAATCCAGTGTCCTTTCCCTTTTGTACATTGTCTATCTATACTTTCATTCAACATTTTCTAGGGCTCAAACATCCACAACTTCCTTAAGTAAGTTCTTTCATCAGTTAATTACACGTGGAGTTAAAAAAATGCTTTTGCTATAACTTCCTTCCTTCCTTCCTTCCTTCCTTCCTTCCTTCCTTCCTTCCTTCCTTCCTTCCTTCCTTCCTTCCTTCCATCTTTCCTTCTTTCCTTTTCTTTTTTCTCTTCCTTTACTTCTTTTTTCCTCATTTGTCTTCTTGTTCTTATTTTTTTACCTCCTTCCTTTCCTCCTCTTCCCCCTTTTCTTCTTTCTATAATCAAATTTCTTTTTTGTAATACTTGGGTTTTGTTATTGTCTTCTGTGTACATTCTTGTTATTTGTTTGATGAACTTTTCCTGATGAAACATGTCAAGTCAAATTAATAATCCTTTATCAAGGGCCTACTATCTTGCAGGCACTTTGTTGTACACTGGATATAGCAAAAATCATTCCATGGTCTGAAGGAGCTCACACTCAAATGGGAGTCTCAAAGTCTAGTACAAACAATTATGTACAAAGTGCTTTCTCTTTCTTTCTTTCTTTCTTTCTTTCTTTCTTTCTTTCTTTCTTTCT
>NW_027187295.1:3857370-3943093 GCF_028583685.1 Petaurus breviceps papuanus | reverse complement strand
TTCTTTCTTTCTTTCTTTCTTTCTTTCTTTCTTTCTTTCTTTCTTTCTTTCTTTCTTTCTTTCTTTCTTTTTTCTCTATCTACCTATCCATCTCTAGGGGCAGCTAGGTGGTGCAGTGGATAGACTTCTGGGCCTGGAATCAGGAAGATTCATTTTCTTGAGTTCAAATATGGTTTCAAACATTGACCCTAAGCAAGCCACTTAACTCTGCTTGCCTCAGTTCCTCACCTGTAAAATGAAATGGAGAAGGAAATGGCAAACCACTCCAATATTTCTGCCAAGAAAAATCCAAATGGGGGCACAAAAAGGTAGACGTTACTGAAAAATGACTTGACACCAACATTCTATCTCTTCACAGATAACATATCCATATTTATAGTTTATGTATATATATATATATATATATATATATATATAAATATATATATATATAATAAGTTTGAAATAATCAACAGATGGATGTCATTATGGTTAGGGGTGATGGGATAAGGCTTTTTGTACAAGATGGAGTTTTAGTTGAGACTTGAAGAAAGTCAGAGAAGATGACAACATGGATCATGATGGATCATTATTCTAATTTGGTGAAATATCTCAAAATTCTGATCTTACTTTTGCATTAATTTCCAATTCCACAAAACATAAGCAGAATTGGAGAATGGCAGTCAGGTACATTGGTCACCAGGAAAATGGAGGAGCTTTTTTTGCATATGTATTCTTTCACAACTTGAAATTTTGGAAAGCCTAAGCAAGGAATGCATGTCACTCTTGCTTGATCATAATGAATGGAAACATTTTCATCTATATTATTACATGGTGCTCTTGTTTTTATCTTGTTTATTTTACAACAACTTGCAACTTGTCTGGGGGAATTGGTGCTATGACTTTTTTCTTTTTGTGATCAAGAATTCATTGGAGGGAGCCTCACAACATTTTTCACCTGGAAAAGAGATGAAAGCAATGATAAATAAATCATTAAGACTGTCCTTTGTTCTTGTGTGCAAATTTCACTTTGTTTAAATATTTATAGTTAATCTTACTTTTACTGAAGTGCAATGAAAATTTAATTAGCTTTGTGTAACCCAGGTAACCATATTGATTAATATAAAAAAATCCAAAGTGGTACTATTACCGTAACATAATCAGCAGTATCGCAACAATGCATTTATCACCTCATATATTTCATTAATAATTAACTTGTGAATATGGAGCTTATTCAAATTTCAACACCAAAACACAATGATTAACAGTTTACAAATCAATTTGAAAAAGTATTTTAAGAATTTAATGAAACCTATCTGAAGCTGTTTTATGCTTGGATTTGTGAGCTCCTTGAGCAGGATCATTTTGTTTGTTTTCCATCTGTGATTTGTTTATTTCACTGAAAAATAATGAGTTTATAAAATCCTGACTAGGGTTTGGAAATGTGAAAAAAACACTGCTAAATTTGTTTCATGTGGTGCTTTTGTGCAATCCAGGTTACTGTGAGGTTATGGCGACCAAGTAACTAGTTCTCCAGCAGTCAGAGAATGATAAATTGGATTCAGAGTGCACAAGGCATGTAGAGGAGCATGTATTGTGAGTCAATTGGTAGGAGAAAATGAATACTTAAGTTTGTTTTAACCTATAGGAATACACACACATACACATATGTATATCTATCTATCTATCTATCTATCTTTATGTATGTGTATTTCACATTTAGCCATTTGGTATATAATTCTTCAAAAGCATCATAAAATTACTTGACTGAAAAGGCTAAGTACAGATCATACACTGATGTAAAAAGAAAAAAAAACTTTTTGGAGGGTCATTAAACTATAGAATTAGAACAATAAAATTAAGAAATGATCTCAGAGAATATCTAGCTTAAATGAAAATGTATTCTTTTATTTTGCTCTGGTCAGTCAGTCAACCAATAAATTCTTATCAGCCACCTACTATGTGACAGGAGCTGTGCAAAGTACTGAGGATACAAACAGAAGCAAAAAAAAACAGTTCCTGCTTTTAAAGGACCTCACAATCTAATGGGGAAGACAACAAATAAGCAAATATATACAAACAAACTATATACAGGAAAAATCAGAAATAAAAGATAGCACTAGGATTAAGAAAGTTTGAGAAATTCTGTAGAAGATAAAATTTTAATCGAGACTTGAAAGAAACAAGAGAAGCCATTAGACAGAAGAGGAAGGAAAACATAAATATAATGGAAAACTGGAGAAAATGTCTAAATCAAAGAAATGAAGTATCTTGTTGTGGGAATTATAAGAAAGCTGATATCACTCGATTGAAGAGTACATGGTATGGAGCAAAGTTACAGTAGACTGGCAAGGTAGGAAAGAGCTAGGTTATGAAGGGCTTTGAAAACCAAACAGAGGAATTTGTATTTCAATGTGGAGGTGATAGGGAGTTACTGTGATTTACTGAGTAGCAGAAAGACATAACCAGAACTAAGTTTTAGGGGAATCATTTTAGGTGACTGAATGAGGATAGATTAGAGTGGAAAATGACTTGAGTAGGGCAGATTTATCAGCAGGATTTTGCAATAATGTAAACATGAATTGACAAGGGCCTGAACCAGACTGGCAGCAGTATGACAAGAAAGAAGACAAACATATTGGAGAAGTTTTCAGAGGTTAAATTGACATGCCTTGGAAAAAGATTAAATATGGAAACAGAGATAATGAGCAGTTGAGGATGATAGCTAGGTTGCAAGCCTAAGAGACTAGGAAGATGGTATTACCCTTGATGGCATTAGGGAAGTTAGAAGTTGGGGGAGTTTTTAAGTGGAAAGATAAAAAGTTCTGTTTGGGATATGTTGAGTTTAGTATATATACTTTATTCAAGATGTCTGAAAAGCACATGGAGGTGCTAAATTAGAAGTAAGCAGAAAGGTTAGGGCAGGATAGGTAGACTTAAGAATCATCAGCATCAGATAGTAATTAAATCCATAGGAGTTGATGAGATCACCAAGTAAAGCAGTATAAATGGAGAAGAGGATCCAGTACAGAGTTTTATCTATGTAGATTGATTAGAGGGTATAATGGATAAAAATACTGTGAAAGAGACTGAGAAGAATCAGTCTGATAGGAGGGATGCCAGGAGAGAGTGATGTCTCAAAAATCTAGAGAGAAGAAAGCATCAAGAAAAAAAGGATACTCAGTAGTGTCAATGACTACAAAGGTGTCAGAACAAATAAGGATTGAAGGTGAAAAAAATGGATTTGACAATTAAAAGATCATTGGTAACTTTGTGAAGAACAGTTTCAGTGGAATGATGAGTTTGGAAGCCAGATTGTAAAGAATTAAGTAGTGAGAGGAAAGAAAGTAGAGAGAACTACTGAAAATGGCTTTTTCTTTAAAAAAAATCATTTCCTGCTGAATGAGGGGAGCAGAACCAGGAGAACTTTGTACACAATTACAGACACATGATATCTGTGATGACTAACTTTGATAGACTGGGCTTTTCTCAGCAATGCAAGGTTAGAAGACAACTCCAAAGGACTCATGATGGAAAGGGATACATTCAGAGAAAAGAACTACAAACTCTGAATGCAGATTGAAGCAAACTACTTGCTCTCTCTCTTGTGTTGTGTTTTGTTTAGTTCCTTCTTTCTTATTGTTCACTCCATTGGTTATAACCCTTCTTTACAACTTGACTAATGTTTAATGTGAAGGTATTTGTAGAATCTGTGTCAGATTGCATACCACCATGGTGGGGGTGGGGTGGGTGGAATTTGGAACTCAAGGGACTGTAGAATTGAATGTTGTAAACTAAAAGTAAATAAATAAATAAATCAGTTGCGAATTCTCTCCTTCCTTCCAGTATCTCCCCTACCTATTGAGAAAGCAAAGAATATAATACTCATTATACATGTGAAGTCATGCAAAACATTTTACCATACTTGCCTTGTTGCAAAAAAACAAGAAAAATAAAATGAAAAAAAGTTAATCTGTGCTCTGAATTCATAGTTTTTTTATTTAGAGATGGATAGGTTTTTTTTTTCAATTTTGAGTACTTTGGAATTGTCAAGGATCAGTGTACTTAAAAGAGTAGTAGTCACAGTTGATTGTCAGTACATTGTTGCTGCTACTGTGTACAATGTTATCCTGATTTTGCTCATTTCATGTTGTATCACTTTATATCACACTTCTCAGTTGTTTTTTTATCCCCCCTCCCTCCCCGTGTGATTTCTGATAGCACAATAGTATTCCATCACAGTCATACACCACAACTTGTCAAGTGATTCCTTCCCCAATTGACTGACATCCCCTCAATTTACAATCTTTTGCCCTCAAAAGAGAGAGCTGCCATAAATATTTTTGTAGAAAGGTGTCTTTTCACCTTTCCTTTGAACACTTTCAGCATCAGATCTGGTAGTGATATTGCTGGTTCAAAGGGAATGCACAGTTTTATACACTTTGAACATAGTTCTGAATTTTTCTCCAGAATGATTCAATTATCCACAATTGTTCTCCACTTCAAAACTCCACCAACAATACATTAATTTACCTATTTTCCATACCCTCTCCTACATTTTTATTTTCTTTTTCTGTCAGATTAGTCCAGTTTTATGTTGTACATTAAAGTTGTTTAACTTGCATTTCTCCTATTATTAGTAATTGAGAACATTTTGTAATATAACTATTGATTTTTAAATTGTTGTCTTCTAAAAACCGTCCATATCCTTTTATCATTTATCAATTGGGAGTATATCTGTTTTTATAAATTTGGCTCAGTTCAGTATGTAGTTGAGAAATAAGACATTTATCAGAGAAAGTTCCTGAAATTTTTACTTCCCTGCTTTACTTCTAATTTTGACGCAATTGGTTGTCTTGGTTCAACATCTTTTTAATTTCCTATAATAAAAATTATCCATTTAATTTCCCATGATCTTCTCTCTGTGTTTTCTCATGAGCTCTTCCCTTATCCATAGATACTTTAGGCAATTTTTTTCTCACTGCTTTAATTTGCTTGTGATATCATCATTCCTGTCTAAATCATGTATCCATTTTGATCTAATCATGGTATATGATATTAGATGTTGATCTATGCCTAGTTTCTGCCAGATCACTTTCAAATTATCCCAGTAGTTTTTGTTGAATTGTAAGTTTGTGACCTAGTAGCTTGGATACTTTGAGTTTATCAAACACTTGACTACTGTGGTCATTTAGTTCTGTATATCATATACTTATTTAATTTCATTTATCATCTACTCTATTATTTAGTACCATATTATCTAGTCCAGTTAGATATCTGGTTCTGAGTCAACTTTCCTTTCCTTTATATTTATTGATTCCTCGAAAATTCTTGACCTTTCATCTTTCAGATTAATTTTATCATTTTTTCCAGCTCCATAAAATAATTCTAAAGTAGTTTGATTGGTATGACTCTTAATAAGTAAATTAATTTAATATGCATTGTCATTTTTATCATATTGACTTGGTCTATCCATGAACAAACACCATATTTCTCTAGTAGATGACGTTTTCAAGGAGTTCAGTCACAAAGGGCAGAAGAAATATAGGGTGATGGTTAGCAGGAATTGGAAGATAAGTCTTTTTGGTACATAGAGAAAATGTGGACATATTTTTTTAGGTAGGAAGCCATTGGTAAACTGGGAGAGATTAAAATTAAATGATACAGTAGGGATGGCAAAGGGGACAATCTGTTGGAGGAAATAGGATAAGACAAGATTATTTGAGCAGTTAGAGAGGTCAGCCTTGACAAAGAGCAAAGGAATGACATCATGTGAGACAAAGATGAAGATAGTGACATAAGACACATAAGTGATATGAGATGTAGAAAGGGAGGAAGAGGTAGTTCCTGGCAAATAACCTCAATTTAAAAAATGAGACAATATTCTCATCTGAAAGTGTGGGGGAGGAGGAAACCATAGGATGTATGGAAAGGTTGGTAAGAACTGCTGTGGATAATGGGGGAGTGGGGATACTGAGCTGATGATGTAAGTGTAGAAGAATTGCCTAGTAGCAGTGATAGCCCATTTGAATTTATGTAGCATAAATTTGCAATGGACCTAATCTGAATGGATGCTTGCTTTTCTGTACCTGCTTTCAACAGCACTGTGAAGGTAGCAGATGGTAAGGGTTATCCATGACTGAAGCTTTTTAGGGAGCAATTGGCAAAATAATGGGGTGGGGTGAGGGAATCAAAAGAAGATGGTGTAAATAGAGTTTATCAAGTGGTCAAAGTGAAAAAAAAGATACAAAAGAGTTTCTAGTAAAGGAGAGAAAGCCTGGAAGAGAGTTGAGGACTTAAAGGATTGCAGGTCACAGTGAGGATAAAGGGTAGGGTTTTGTAAAGAAAGGCAGAGGGAGAGGTAAAAAAAAAAACCAATAAATTATAGTCAGATGGGGGATTTCAGAATTCTTGAGCATGGATATGGTACATTCATGGATGATGACAAGCTCAATTGTGTGATAATCTTTGTGTGTGACTGAGGTGGGGTGGAGGAGTTAGTCAATATGCTGAGGAACTGAATGATTCAGGTGATTGAGGAAAAATCAATATGTATATTAAAGTCACCTATTATTGACACAGAAGTTGAGAGAAAAACTGTGAGCTGGGTATTGAACTTGATCTTGTCATCATCCACAAATATACCACATCCATGCTCAAGAATTCTGAAATCCCCCATCTGACTATAATTTATTGGTTTTTCACCTCTCCTGCCTTCCCTTACCCTACTCTTTATACTCACTGTGATCTCCAGTCCTTTAACATCTCAACTCACTTCTAGGCTATCTCCCCTGTACTAACCACTCTTCTTTTTTCCATTTTAACCACTTGGTGATTTCTATTTATACTGTGAACTTCTTTTGAGTCCCTCTCTGAAAAGGAAGCATGAACAAAAATGACAGCAATAGTAATGATGACAATAACAGCAATACCAACAACTACCACTGCCATCACCATGGTCCCTTTCACCTTTTTTTTTTTATTGGTTATTCCCTCCCATAATGTGCATTTTTAGGAGGATGCCCAGACAAGGAATATCTTCACTACTCTTGAGTCTTTACTGCTGAGCCTGCACTTTCTCTACCATTATCCAGTTTTGTGTATACTCTTTCCCCTATTTTGTTTCCTTTTATGTATTGTTTTCCCTCATTAGAATGTAAGCCCCTCAAGGACAGGGGCAATTCTACTTTTATTTGCATTTACAATGCTTGGCACACTGCATGGAACACACTTAGTTCTTAATAAATTCTTGTTGGCTTAATTTGACTTGTTGCAGATGCTTTAGGCAGGTAGGCCTATTAGGATGCTATTCTAGTAGTATAGGCATGAGATGTTTAGGGCCTACTCAAGGTGGTGGCAATGTCAGAGGAGAGCAGGAGAAGTAAATAATATATATTATGAAGACAAAACCAACAGAATTTGAATACAGATTGGATAAGTGGGTGAGGGTCAAGACTTGAAGACAACAGTTTACTAATCTGGACTACTATGAGCATGATGGTATCCTTGTCATTAATAGGAAAGTTGGAAAAGGGGAGGGTTTGGGTGAATGGGAGGTAAATAATCATTCAATTTTTGACATGTTGAGTTTGTGATGTCTATGGAATACTCATTTAAAGATATCTAATAGAAAGTTTGAGGTAAGACTAAAAGCCAGAAGAGAGGTGAGGGCTAGAAAAATATGCTTGAGTATCATCTGAATAAATATAATACTTGAATATATGAGAATTTTGTGATCACCACATTAAATAGTATAGAGGAAGAAGAGACGAGGACCTTGCACAGAGCCTTGTGGAAAATCCATAGAGAGCAAATAATATGTGACTGAAGATCCAGCAAAAGAGACTGAGAAGGAAGGATCAGACAGAGGAGAACTAGAAAAGACCAGAAGAGTGTTGCAAAAACCAAGAAAGAACTGAATACCAAAAAATGTAGTTGATTGATAGAGTCAAAGGCTAAAGAGAGATTAAGAAAGAAGAGGATTGAAAAAAGTCCATTAGTTTTAAAAACTGAGATGATAATAATTATCTTTTTAAAAATCTGTAATGAGTCATTCAGGTTTTGAGAGGAAATACTGTCTATACTGAATTCAGTTCAACAGTCTGAAAATCATTTATTAAATGTAAGGCTCTATATTAGGGAATGATATTATAAAAACAAAAATGAAATAATTTCTGACTTCCAGAAGCTAAAAATCTACTGGGGATATAGCAGGGAAGGTCACATGGAATATCTTAAACTGGAAGTTCTATAAACATCTCAAACTCAACATGTTCATCATCTTCACTCCCAAACCTTATACTGTTACCAACTTTACTAAAACTATCTATTGTCCTCTCAGTCACCAACACTTACAACCTTGGTGTAATTCTTAACTCCTCATTCTCACCTGATTTAGCCAATATGTTGCCAAAATCCTGTAATGTCTACCTTTAAAACCTCCTCCTCTCCTCTCCTCTCCTCTCCTTTCTTCTCCTCTCCTCTCCTCTCCTCTCCTCTCCTCTTCTCTCCTCTCCTCTCTTCTCCTCTCTTCTCCTCTCCTCTCTTCTCCTCTCCTCTCCTCTCTTCTCCTCTTCTCTTCTCTTCTCTTCTCTTCTCTTCTCTTCTCTTCTCTTCTTTCTCTTCTCTTCTCTTCTCTTCTCTTCTCTTCTCTTCTCTTCTCTTCTCTTCTCTTCTCTTCTCTTCTCTTCTTCTCTCTATCCCCTTATCTTGACTCCCTCATCACACTAATTTAGGCCCTCATTGTTTCTTACATGGAATACTGAAATAACTGTCTTAATTATCTCCCTGCCTCAAGTATATCTTTCTTCCCACCTCATTTACCTAGCCCTCTATGATGCCTATTGTATAGGTATTAAACTTGATTTATCTTTAACTCTTTCCATCTTGTAATTTCTGAGGCTATAGCATCTATATATTCCATCTTATGATTTCTGAGGCTATAGCATTGACTATACTTTATATCCCTGATCCACACTCACTCATACTGCCTTAGTAGTTGGTCA
This sequence comes from Petaurus breviceps papuanus, assembly GCF_028583685.1. Lineage (NCBI taxonomy): Eukaryota > Metazoa > Chordata > Mammalia > Diprotodontia > Petauridae > Petaurus > Petaurus breviceps. Next base: position 3,934,109 of record NW_027187295.1, on the reverse strand, counting down.
AGGTAGGTTCAATTGAACTAATATGTGCTCCCAAATGCAACTCCCAAGCTCTCTAACACCAGCATTCAGCAATCTCTTTTACTTTGAGCTTTATTTTATTGTTATTTATCACATAATCAAGATTATGGTAGCTGTTATGTGCTGATCTCCAGGAAAACCTTCATCTCTCCTCATTAAGGTCAGTGCTTAACTCCTGGTCTTTTCTCTCCTCTCCACCTTCTCCATATTCATTAGGTGAGTTTAGAATAGATATTGATACTCCCTCACAGGCCCTCCCTTCTTAGATTTTGAAATTCATCATTTCACATGACCTACTCCTTGACTTCACTTCTGCTTCTTCTCTTGACTTCACCCACAAGCATTCTAATTCCATGTTCATGAACTTTTAAATTCTTTGTTCTGGATCATAATCTTTCCAACCCTTGTTCTTCATCCTCACCATGACCTTAAACTTTTACTTCTCAATTCCTTCTTAGGCCATTCCTCTGTACTATATATAGGTGATAAAGTACCAGGCCTGAAGTCATGGAGACCTAAGTTCAAATCTGACTTCAGACACTTGTTAGCTGTGTGATCCTTCGGAAAGTTACTTAACCTCTGTTTACCTAAATCTCTTCATCTATAAAATAGGGATAATAATAGCACCCACCTTCCAGGGTTGTTGTGAAAATAAAATGAAATAATAATTGTAAAGTTCTTAGCACAGTATCTGGCACAGTATAAGCCCCATATAAATGTTAGTTATTATTATTCTGCCACCTTGATCAGTTCAACTCTATTCTTTCCTTTTAAATCCTTTGCCCCCTCATCCTATAACCAACATCATCCTAGTCTTAAAATGTTCACACCCTTTGCACCTTAATTCTTATACAACTAAGGCTGAATAAACCTACTGAAAACTGTTCTGAGTCTACTTCACATTCATGTTATATAATCACAATTGGGTCCTCAATATGGCAAGGAAATCCTTTTAAGCCTCCATAATTGATTCACTGTGTTCCTCATTGAAGTAGCATTACCAAACCTTTTTATTTCTCTTCAAAATTCCTGTAATTCTCTCTTCCCCACTCTCTCAGCTGAGAATCATAAGTCATATTTCACTGAGAAAATGAGACTATTCACTGAGAGCTCCCTCTTCTCTACTTACATAGCAGAAAGAGCTACTCTCCTGATTTCTTCCCTCACCCATGTCCTACAGTAAGCAATGGCTTTTTTTACTGCCAAAGTAACTCCACTATCTACACAAGTGATCTCATTCCATCCTGTCCTCTCCAGCACATCACTCCTTATATAACTCCCACTCTATCACTAATTAACCCCCAACTATTTAATTGCTGCTTTTCTGCTGCCAGTGAATCTTATCATGTCTCTCCAGACTCAAAAAACTCCCTTTCAATCTGTCTATCCCTGCTAACTATCATTCTATTTTTATTTTCCCTTTCATGGCTAACTTACCTGAGAAGGCCATCTTTAATATCTACCTCCACTTTTGTTCTTTTCATACCCTTAACTCTCTGCAATCTGGATTCCAACATAATCATTCAACTGTAATAGCACTCTCCAAAGTTGCCAATAATCTCTTGTCAAAACAAATGTTCACTTTGAATCCTCAGCCTTTTTATCTCTTTGCAGCCTTGTATACTATCAGTATGCTGTTCTCCATGATACTTCTTTCTAGTTCTTTTGACACTGCTCCTTTCTATTGCTTTTCCTACCTAACTCTTCTCTTTAGTCTCCTTTTCTAGATCTTCTTCCAAGTTATACCCACTGTGAGGTTTTTGGGAACCCAAAGTTCTCTCCTGATTGTGTATGACAGGAGCCAGTGTCTGAGGACATTACCCATAACTCCATAATAAATGTAAAATACCTTTAATGTAAGTAGTAAAAGAAGATCTAACTATCCCATGGGAAAACTTGCACATTCTCCTGGGCCATCCCTGTACTATATGCCTTCTTTTTTCTGTTTCTATATATCTGTCATGGTCTAAGAGTAATGTGGAGATCTACTATTGTCCTGTTGCTGTAAATGATCGACTTGTGAGTAAGCTCTCCCTGCCAATAAAATTGATTTGCTTCTGTGCTAGCATGGAATGCCCCTCTTTCTTGGGTATCTCAGTGTTCTCTTAGAGGGACTACCCTTACAACAAGTATAATAAAGATGAAACAGATCTATCACCTTACCATTGACATTGTTGGCAGGACACCAAAGAAATGGTTTTAGGGAGAGAGGCCTCTATAAGGAAAATCTAAGCCATCCTCATCTGTGGGGAAAAAGCTGGCTTGTCATCTGGGGTTAATCCCATTTGGACTTCCACATTAAGGTGGGAGGAGTGATCTGAGCCACATCAGAATAGGGGCACCCAAAAAATGCTCATTGGCTTGTGCCTTGATAGATTTCCATGGAGGAAATCCTATATGCTAATAGATGTTTCTATTGCATAATGGAAGATTTATAGTCTAGGAAAGCACGAAACTTTCAGTGTTTTTAGGAGAGGCTTTAAAATACTAATTGCCTTCTGTACCATAAGATAAAGGATGTAACAGCCTTGAGGTAAAAGACAAAGATGAATAGGAATATCCTTTGGAAAGATGGAGGATGGTATAGGAGGAAAGAAAGCATAAAGAGACTCTCTTGATCTGTGACTCTCTCTCTTTCCCCTTTCTGAGGACAGCCAAATTGTAAGGTAGATAGATGATTTATATGTTGTCTTTCATTCTAGGAAAGAACTAAAATGATATCATTACATTGGGGTCAATGTATAGTCTCTGACTGTGGCTGTGATCAGAAAAATACAAGCCTAGAAAGTGCTACCACAAGATAGGTACAAATAGTCCATATGAACATTTGGAGGGGAGATGTCTTTAAATTTGCATATCTCATGTTCCTTTTGAGTTACTGTGATTCTGTTTTGCTCATAGAACACAACACTTCTTTGATGTGGGCATACCATGCTCTATGGTCCTTTGCCAGTTGTCATACATGTCTCATAGTTGGTTCCAAAGTTCTTCAGAGAGATCTTGAGAGAGTGCTTGTATTGCTTCTTCTGACATTCAGGTGAGCACTTGCCTTGTATGAGTTATCTCTATAGTCTTTTAGGCAAATGTACTTTTGGTACTCAAAAAACATTGCTCTTTGCAGTAGAGTTTGAATGCTTAGCAGTTCAGTTTGAGAAAAGACCCCAGAGTCCAGTACTTTATTTTGCCAGGTAATCTTCAGAAATTTCCTAAGACATTTCAAATGGAAACAACTCAGTTGCCTGACATGGTGCTAGTATACTGTCCAGGTTTCACAAGCATACAAAAATGAAATCAACACAATGACTCTGTTGGTAGACCTTCAGTTTTGTAGGCAATCTAATAACTCTTCTCTTCCATGCTTTCTTTCAGAGCCTCCCAAACATTTATTTAGCTCTGGAGATTTTTGTATCAACCTCCTCATGTGTACATCCCCTGAAATGTATACTGACAAGGTGATTTAACTTATCTGAAACATTCAAAATATTGTATTTACAATAACCAATGGTTCTAGATATTGATGACATAGTGCCGGCTGGTGGAAAGGTTCTTTTCTTGATGTTAATTCACATTTTCACATTCACCAATAGAGTGAAGCAGGGGTATGTGCTTGCTCCCCCATTTTTTTAGCTTGATGTTTTTAGTGATGATGATTTTTTTTCCAGAAATGTCATCAGATTATTTCAATGAGGATCAAAATGGGCTCAAGGTCAGATACTACACAAAAGGTAAATTATTTAACTTAAAAAGGCTACAAGCTAAGACTGAAAGTACAGGGAGAACTGGTAAATGGCTTTGACATTTTGTTTACAGATGCTGCTGAACTCAGTATAGCCTCCAAGGTTGAGATTCAACAAAATATGGATATATTTCCTGCTGCTTGTGCTGATTTTGGCCTAACAATTAACACCAAGAAAACAGATGTTTTCCATGGATGGACATCAGAGAGAAAGGAAAAAAATACTCAATGAAGTGAAGATTACTTGGGACATCATTAGTAAAGGATGTGTTTGTTCAGAATAGGCTGGAAATATGACAGGTGCAGTTCTCACAGTTAAATATTTCCTGAACTGTGAGTTTGTGTGTTTGTATGTGTATGAGAGAGAGAGAGAGAGAGAGAGAGAGAGAGAGAGAGAGAGAGAGAGAGAGAGAGAGAGAGAGAGAGAGAGAGAATTACCTCTGGAAATATTTAGCAAGGACTAAACTGAGAACAGCAACATGCTTGTGAGTTTAGCTTATAATCAGACAAGGAGAAATAACTTTTCAAAAGAATGGTAACTGAAAGCCTCAGTAGTTAAGGAATATTGGGTCAATTTCTCATAGCTCTTGGTCAGTTTGTGAGCTTTCTCTCCACAAAAAAAAGAAACTTACGTGAACAGGAAGAGTGAATCCAAACTCCCCTTAGAACTCTCAATGAGAACTTCAATAGTCTGGGAAAGATTTTACCAGTTAAGTCCATTACTGAGTGATGAGACTAAGTAGGAACTGGAAAAATAGTGCAAAATTTGGCAATTACTGTGTAGTAAAAGGTACAAGAAAAGACCTTGTGAATCCCATTGTTTGTAAACTTTCCAGGTTTCTTGAAACCATTCTGTTTAGACAACATCATACATCTTCTCACCTCTGGGAAAAGAGCTTGTTATGGTTATGGAAATCCTAAACATTGAATTGGGTTACTGAGAATTCACAAGTTTATTCACAATATAAAAGTAATTTCTAATTATTGATCCTTACACTGGGATGACTTGAAACTTGAGAAGAATAAAACAAAAAGAAGTAAAAAATATTAAGTGAAATCTTGAGTGTGTTCAGGTAAACATTTATTGGTTATTACAACACCATGAGAGTAATAATAACTGTATCCAGCCCTAAGCTATGAGTAGGGAAACTTGTAATTTGAGGTAAAATCTTGTTGGACTGTATTCTGGGATTATTCTGAGTTTTGCATTCATGTATAGTTATGTGATAGATCATTAAGTCAATAATCCACCATTCAAGAGAAATGTCACAAGCTACTCAGAGGGAGTATGATACTGAACTTGACAGGTAAGTGTCTGTTTCTTGGGAAAAGACAGAAGAGACAACTTGTGGGCATAGCTGAAAGTAGGATTATCTTGACTTGGTTTCTCCATTATATTACTTCATTTTTGAAAGGAATGCTTCCCACCTGATTGATCCCGAGTTTGACTGTGAGAGGGAATTGCTACTGAATGATTGGTTGTTAAATGTGACTGAACTCAAACAGAATAAAAGATGATTTATCCTGGGATATATGTGTTAAGTCATTCTGTGAACTCAGGCTTAGATCTGCAAGACCAGTTCTGATGTTATTATAATCATATTCTTGATTTATCCTTTTATTGTAAATTTCTATAATCAGGACAGATAATAAGTAGAAAATATGAAACCAATGTAATTATATAAGATATTGCTATTGCTTTCTTTTATATTTGAATGTGTATCCACTCCATATCTCAAATGATTATGTAAATTAGTATTTGTTCTTGTCATCTGCATGCTAATAGTTACATATCAGGTATTAGATTAAGTCACTGAAGTAGTTCATTCTTTCATTCTTGGGAGCAATTGGACAAAGGTTAAAAGGTTAAACAAAAGCTTTGGAAACAAAGATATGAAATTATTAATTTGTGAGATCAAAGTCAGAAACATCTGTTTGGTTTTAAAGAATAGAATTTCATCACGATCGGTCATCTTAGTGGAGAGTAATGCTTGTGCAATATTTATTCCTTTTCAATATGGTTAACACCTGAACATGTTTTAACTACAGGTAACTCAGTTGATATAAAGTGTTTTCAGGAATTAATTACTTAATGTATCTACACAACCCATCCTGGGGTTTTTGCAATTGGAATAAAGCTAACATCCTTTAAGTAAATTTTTTTTTTTGTGGATGAAGCTAGGGGTGGAAGGTGTCTACCTGCAAAGAGTGCTGTGGCCTGTTTTTTATTTATAGGATCTGATAGTATCTGATCATTCTAAGGACATTGGAATTAATTGTAATAGAATACTTTGAGAAAGCAACAAAATCATGCTATCATATATGTAGTTCATTGATAGGTTCTTCTGCTTCCTCCACGTCAATGAAACTACTTGTGCACAATTCATGGAACTTTGCAAAGTAATATTGGAAAGAATGTCTGATCAGGTCAAGAGGGGTAGAGTGTACTGCAGAAGCCAGAGTGAGATAATGTGACCTAAGACCCCACAGTTTAGGTAAAATAACTATAGTATAAACAGTGAAAAACAAACAAACCCCAAATTCTAGGTATCCCATTGGGAAAACTTGCACAAAACCAATGGCATCTCTGCACCATGCTTTCTTCATTCTGTTTCAATATCTTTCCTTACCTGAGGATGGTGCAGAGAGATCTACCATTGTATTCCTGCCATCCAAGGTGGGTCTCATGAGAAAGATTTCCAAAATAAAGCTAATTTATTTCTGTGCTGGAATGTACTGCCCCTCTGTCTTTGGTATCTAAGTATTGTCTCAGAGGGTCTGTCACCCTACAATTGGCATAATCGATGTAGAACACATCTGCTGCTTAAGAGCTCTGTTCCCTTCTCCCCTTAGCAGGTTCCATGGATCCAATTATCATCTGTAAAATTCTCACATAATTTTTCCCATTTTTAATCTCTCCTAATCTCTAGTCCTGTATATTCAACTATTCATTGGAATTTTTACCTGGATATATAGTCATCTGAAACTCAACATATCCAAAACTGAACTAATTATCTTTCCCCCAAAGTCCACCCTCTTGCTAACTTTATTATTACTAATAGGAAAACTGCCATCCTCCTCATCATCCAGGCTCATAACCTATGTGTCATATTCAGTGCTTTTATCTTGCTCACCCCATCTCCAATATCCTATTTATTGCCAAATCCTATCTATTATCTCTTTCCTATACCTCTTGCATATGATCCTTTCCCTCCTTTGACACTATCAGCACCTTGATACAGGGCCATGTAATTTCATGCCTAGACAACATAAAAAGGTTTCTGGTGAGCCTCTCTTATTTTAGTTTCTCTCCACTCTAGTCCATGTTTGACTCAGCTATCAAAGTGATTTTGCATATATCAAACCATGCCAATGACCTATTAAATAAAATCTAGTGGACAACTATTTCTTGAGATCTTTCTTTTGGTATTTATAAAATCCTCTATAACCTAACTGCTTTCTAGTATTCATGCCTTCTTCCACCTTCTTCTCTTTCACATTCTCTGGGAAACAGTGACACTGTTCTCCTTCCTATTTCTAGCCCACGATGCTCTGTTTTTTGCCTGCCTGCTGTTCCCTATTAGAATTCACTTATTTCTCTCCACCTCTTGGTTTCCTTTAAGCCTTTTAAAATTATTTATTTGTTTTTAACATTCTTTTTGAAACTGTTGAGTTTCAAATTTTCTCATTTTCATCCAAACTTCTCCCATTCACTGAGAAGGCAGGCAATATGATAACAAATATAAATGGGAAATCATGCAAAGCATATTTCCATAGAAATAATATTGCCAAAAATGAAGTTATTATAGTTCAGTTTGCACACAGTTCATCAGTCATTTTTCTGGAGGATAGAATTTTTCATCAATAGTCTTTTGGAATTGTCTTGGATCATTGTAATTATCAGAGTGTCAAAATCTTTCATAGTTGATCATCACTGTATCATTGTTATTGCTGTGCATAATGATGTCCTAGTTCTTCTAACTTCATTTTGCATTAGTTCATACAGGTGTTGCCATGACTTTTCCCCCCTTAAATCACTTCTCTTATAATTTCTTACTGCACTATAGTACTCCATTACAATCATATGCCACAACTTCTTCATCCCTTCCCCGTTGATGAACTTTCCTCGATGTCCAATTCTTTGCTATAAAAAGGTTATAAATATTTTTGCACATATATTTCCCTTTCATTTTCTTTGCAGTATAGTATGGCTATACACAATATTATAGCCCTTTTAGGAAGAGTTCCATATTGTTCTCCAGAATGGTTAGACCAGTTTACAATTCATTCAACAATTCATTAGTGAACCTATTTTCTATTTTTTTAATTTTATTTTTCAAATGCTTTAATAACTTCTGATTTGCATCATTAATTTCTGCCATATTTTGAGTTACAAATTTTCTCTCCCAGAATAACAGTCCCACAGGATATCCTCTCTTCCAATCTGCTCTCTCCCATATCTTCTCCCATATCCCCTTAGACTTTTCCAAAGGGCATGGCTGATATCTATGCCCCAGTGCCAGTATAACTTCTTTCCCAATTACATGTAAGATAGTATTAATAATAGTACATAGGTATATATAATTTTAAACATTTTATTTTAAAACTTTGAATTCCAAATTCATACCCTTCCTCCCTTATCACCCACCCTTACTGGGAAGATAAGCAGTTCAGGAAGGATTGTACATGTGTAGCTAATGTAAAATGTTAACATAGTAGATATATTGTAAAAGACAATATATTTCCCTCACTCCTATCTCACCACCCACTTGTTCTATTCTCTACTTTAATCCTGTCCATTTTCAAAAGCAAGTGCTTCCAACTTCCCTCCCCCCCAGCCTGCCCTTCCTTCCATAATTCCCCCTCTCATCCCCTTCCCCCTACTCTCCTGTAGGGAGAGATACCCTATTTCATGTGTATTTCATTCCCTCCCTGAGCCAAATTCAGTGAGAATAAGATTGACCCATTCCCTTTTGCCTTTCTATTCTTCCCCTCCATTGTAACCCTTAACCCTTGCCTCTTCTTTATGAGATAGTTTACCCCATTCTGTCTCTCTCCATCTCCTCTCATTATATTCCTCTCTCACCTCTTAATTTCACCTTTTAAGTATCATCCTTTCCTATTAAATTGGTCCTGTGCCCTCTATCTATGTATACCTGTAAGCATATATACACACATTCAAATATGTATTCATACGCCTGTATACCCTACGATACAGACAGACAGACAGACACACACACACACACATATATATATATATAATATATATATATATTTCTATTCCCTTCAACTATTTTCATACTGAGTAAAGTTTCATCAGTTACAATGATCATTTTTCTATGTAGGAATGTTAATAGTTCGACTTTGATCGGTGGCTTATGACTTCTTTTCCCTGTTTACCTTCTCATGCTTCTCTTGCTACTTGTATCTGGATGTCAAATTTTCTATTCAACTCTGGTTTTTTCATCAAGAATGCTTGAAAGTCCTCTATTCCACTGAATGACCATATTTTCCCATGAAAGATGATACTCAGTTTTGCTGGGTAGGTGATTCTTGGTTTTAATCCCAGGTCATCTGCCCTCCAGATATCATATTCCAGACCCTTTGATCGCTCAGTGTAGAAGTTGCCAGATCCTGGGTTATCCTGATTGTGTTTCCACAATAGTCAAATTGTTTCTTCCTAGCTGCTTGTAATATTCTCTCCTTAATTTGGGAATTCTGGAACCTGGCTATAATATTCCTAGGAGTTTTCTTTTTGGGATCTTTTTTAGGAGGTGATTGGTGGATTCTTTCAACCTCCATTTTGCCGTCTGGTTCTAAAACATCAGGGCAATTTTCCTTGAGAATTTCTTGGAGGATGATTTCTAGGTTCTTTACCTGATCATGGCTTTCAGGTAGTCCAATAATTTTTAAAGTATCTCTCCTGGATCTATTTTCCAGGTCAGTGGTTTTTCCCATGAGATATTTCACATTGCCTTCTATTCTTTCATTTGTTAGGATATATTTAACATCATTTTTGTTTCTCTTAAAGTCACTAGCTTCGCTTTGCTCCAATTTAAATCCGAGGGAATGATTCTCCTCATTGAGCTTTTGAGATTCTTCTTCCATCTGGAAAATTCAGCTTTTCAGGGCATTCATCTCCTAATTGCCTTTTTGAACCTCTTTTGCCAACTGAGTCAATCTGTTTTTTAAGGTTTGGTTTTCCTCAGTCAGGCTGTTGACTCTCATTTTGTAATTTTCTTGCATTGTTCTCATTTCTCTTCCCAACTTTTCCTCCACTTCTCTTATCTGATTCTTAAGGTCCTGTATGGCCTGTAACCAGATCACATTTTCCTTTGAAGCTTTTGATTCAGGAATTCTGACTTTACTGTATTCTTCCCCTTCCATGCTTTGCTCCTTTTTGTCCCCAAAATAGGAGTCTAATGTTAGTCTTCTGTTTTTTGTATTTTTTTTTTGCTTCCTTTGCCTGCTTATGTCACCACTCAGTCACTTGACCCCTGGGCTTTTTGCCCCAGTAGGTCTCTGCCACCAGACAGGGGAGTTTTCGTGCCAAATGCTGGGATTTTCTCAGCTCCTGGAGGTATTAATTGGGTGTCCTCTCTGAGGCCTCCATATCATCTGGCAAGCTGGTCACACACCCCAGGACCTCCACCATAGACCACAATCTAGTTCCAAGCAGATTAAAGCAAGAGTGATAACCCTTCAGACTGGTCGCTTGGTCCCCCTACACTCTGCAGGCCAGGAACTGAAACTGTAATGTGGCTCTGGCTGTGCTGGGCATCTCAGAAGCTTCTTTCTCTGAGGGCAAAAGCCAAGGCACACCCAACTACTGGTCCCAAAGTCCAGACTGCACTGGCCTTTTGCTTTGTCCTTCACATCTATGTTGATAAATCTGGAGATGACCACAGCTGCTGGTGATCTGGAGTCCCTCCAACCATAGGCTGGTCAGGCCCACCCTGGAGCTAAAACCTCTGGCTCATGCGGGCCTGGGCTCAGCTACCAGGGTGCTGTACTGGCTCCTGCTGGCCTGCTGGGATGTCCTCAGCGGGAGCTTAGCTTCTCTGTGTCATTTTGTCGGTTCTGCAGCTCCAAAGTTTGCTTAGAGTCCACTTTTTACATGGATTGGAGAAGGTAGGAGCCAGAGCATGGTGGAGGCCTGCTTCTACTCTGCCATCTTGTCTCCACCCCTAGTGAACCTATTTTCATTCTTTGAGTCCAGCAATTATGATTTCTGATAAGTGTGAAGTTGTACCTCAGTGTTGTTTTAGTTTGCATTTCTTTAATCAACAGTGATTTAGAAAACTTTTTTATATGACTATAGATTATTTTGATTTTTTTCTTCTGAAAATGCCTGACCATATACTTTGACCAATTATCAATGGGGGAATGGCTCTTCTTATAAATTTGACTCAGTTATCTTTATATTTGAAAAATAACCCTTTTATCAGAAAAATATTGCTGCAAATTAAAAAATCTTATTTTCCTGATTGTCTCTTTAATTAGGTTTATTTTTGCTTTTGCTTTGTCTGAAATTGTGTTGCTGCTCTTGACAACCCCTATTTTTCTTAGTTAAAGCATAATATATTCTGTTACTACTCCTTATTTTAACTTATCTGTATCATTCCATTTCAAGTTTACCTCTTATAGAAAACATATTGCTGGATTTGGGTTTCAAATTCCTTCTATCTATTTCTGTATTTTTTTGGGGGGTAGGGGGGCAAGCTCATCTTAATCACATTCAGAGTCATGATTACTATGTATTTACCTCCAACAATTGTCTTCTATTTATCTTTTTCTTTTTAACCTTGTCCCTCCTCAAAAGACTGTATTTCTTCTGACCATTGTCTCCCCTAACCTGTCCTCCCTTTTTTTACCTTCTCCATTTAATTTATCCCTTTCCCCACCTACTTCCCTATTGAGTAAGAAAGATTTCTATACTGAACTCACTGTGTGTGTATATACACACATGTGGACACACACACATACATATGTTCTTTCTTCTTTGAACTAATTCCTGTGAGAAAGAGGTTCAAGCATTGCCCAGCCATTTTTCCCTTTGACTCTAAAAACTCTTTCTTGTGTGCCTCTATTGTGTGAGAAAATATTTCCCATTTAATCTCTCCCTTCCCCCTTCTCCCAATGCATCCCTCTTTCTTGCCCCTTCATTTTTTTTTTTTTTGGAAATCATCACAGCATAACAGACTCACATCCATGCCCTCTATTTATGTAGACTCCTTCTAATTGCTGTAATAAGGACAAAGGTCTTAGGAAGATCATGAATCATCTTCCCATATAGAAATGTAAAGAATTTAACTTTATTGAGTCCCTTATGATTACTCTTTGATGATTACCTTTTTATGCATCTCCTTTCTCTTCTGTTTGAATATCAAATATTTTGTTCAGCCTCATCTTTTTATCAGGAATGCTTAAAAGTCCCTTATTTTATTAAATATCCATTTTCACCTCGAAGGATTATATGCAGATTTTCTGGGTAGGTGATACTTTGTTGTAATCCTAACTCCTTTGCCTTCTAGGAAATCATATTCTAAGCCCTCATCTCTTTAACATGGATGCCTCTAAAACTTAATTTGATACTGACTGTGGCTTTTGATTTCTATAACTTCAAAACCCAGCTCACATTCTGCAGGAGACTTTTTACAATCTCTACACTACACAAACTCCCAATATTTCCTTCCTACTTTGATTGCATTCCATATGTATTTTGTGTCTACATATTTATTCACATGTTGTCTTTTCTTCATTAGAAAATGAGCTTCTTAATGGAAAAATAAATGCCCTCCTCCCCCCTTTTCCTAGTCTTAGAACACATCTTGGCAAATAGTAAGATCTTAATAAATGCCTGTTGATTGAGTAATGTAAAATATGGTAAGTATAATATAATTAGAAAAGAAAGAAAACACCAACAATTGGGTTGATTGGGAAAGATTTATATTGCAGTAGTGTATGACCTGAATTTTTCATGAAGATAAAATTTCTGAGAGATAAATGAAAATGAGGGTAATAGCTGAATGTCCTCCTTGTATCATGTAAACAATAAGTTATTGCCTGGACTTTTTATGATATCTGGGCTAGTTTACTTTGCAAAAGTCAACTCAATTTCTGTTTTTGAAGTGGTACTAAACTCTGATTCCCTCAAGAGGAGTCATTAGGAGTCATCAATTCTGTTGAAATAATCTTTCTACAAGATTAAATTCAGTTGTGCAAGATGTTAATCTTAGGGAAAAGCGCTTTTCCTTCACTTTTTGCTTCTGTATATCCTGCAGCCCATTTTCTGTGTGTTTCACTATTCCAATTCTATTATTCACTCTTTAATGAATTCTTTCTGCAATGCAACTTGAAAAGACTTTCATTTACTATGAAGGTTTGGAGCTTGGGGCTCATCTGCATTGTCCTATGGATTTGATCATTCTGAATTTTGCCTAATATTCAAGGTCTTGGTTTCATCACATTTTTTCTATGCTGGCAGGGATTGTTAGATTATATTTTAAAAATATATATATATATATATTTTTAATTTATGAATAAAACAAGTATTTCCATAACACAGTATAATAAAAAGATGGTCATATACGAAGCTGTGAATCTGTTGCAGACAGCTTGCTATTGCTTTCAAATGTATAAGAAATCATGCAAGTTTTTGCTTTTTTTCTTTCCTCCCCATTCCTGCTCTAGAGATGGTTGTCATTAGAAACAAGTATATCTATATCTATATTTATCCATATCTATCTAACTATCCACATACTTGTATATATGTATATATATATATATGTATATGTATACACATATTCATACACATGCACATATATGTGTATTTGTGTGTTTGTAAAATTATTCTACACATACTTCTATTTATCAGTTCTTTCTCTGGATGCTTATACTTTCTTCATTTATTCTTTATAAGTAATTTGAGTATTTATAATAGACAAAATAACTTATTTACTCAAATTTGTTCTTAAAACAATATTGCTATTACTGTATACAATCTTCTCTTGGTACTGTCCATTTCAATCTTCATTATTTTGTGCAAGTCTTTCCATATTTTTTTCTAAAATTACTGAACACATAATTTCTTATAGCACAGTAGTATTCTACTGCAATCATAAACCACAACTTGTTCAGCCATTCCCCAATGCCTGCAATATCCAGTTCTTTGAAACCACAAAGAAACCTGCTAAAAACATTTGAGAATGTATACGTTCTTTTCCCTAATTGTCTTTGGAAACAGTCTAAGTAGTGGTAATGCTCAGTCAAGGGGTATAAAGGTATAAGTAGTTTAATTACACTGTCGGCATAATTCCAGATGGCTTTCCAAAGTGGTTGAATTAGTTTACAATTTCACCAAAATTAAGTTAGTGTCACAATTCTTAAACCTCTTCTCTAACATTTGTCACTTTCCCCTTCTATCATTTTAGCTAGTCTAGTAGGTATAAAATGAAATCTCAAGAATGTTTTAATCTGCATTTCTCTACTCAATAAGAGTTTAGAGCATTTTCTATGACTAAATTATTTTTTGATTTCTTCATTGGAAAAGTGCTTCTTTATATCCTTTGACCACTTATCAGTTTGGAATGACTGATAAATATATCATATCAATGACTCATCTAACAAAGTTCTTTATGATATAAAACTTTTATCTGATGAACTATCGATACTATTTGTCCCTTAATTTTCTTATTTTCCTTCTAATCTGGTTATATTTGTTTTACTTGTACAAAAGCTTTTTCAACTTAATGAATTTAAAATTATCCATTTTGCACTTAACTTTTCTTTCTATCTCTTGTTTACTCATAAATTGTTTACTTGTCTATAAGTCTAATAAATAATATATTCAATGTTCTAATTTTCTTGTAAAATCTCTCTTTATATCTAGTACTTGCATCTATTTTGACCTTATCCTGGCAAATGGTGTGAGATATTGATCCTTACCCATTTTCTACCATACTGCTTTGTGGTTTTCCCAACAATTTTTACCAAATAATTTCTTTTTCCACAGTTTTAAATCTTGAAGCTTGTCAAATAAAAAGTTATCATGTTTATTGACTGTTGTAAATTGTATATCTTCTCTATTCCATTGATCTACCTTTCTGTTTCTTAGCCAGTGCCAGATAGAATTGATAATTTCTGCCTTAAATACAGTTTAAGATCTGTTACTGTTAAACTTCCTTTATACTTTTTCCCATTGTTTTCTTTAATATTCTTGACTTTTTGTTTTTCCAAATGAATTTCATTATATTTTTCTAATTCAATAAAATAGATATTTTGGTAACTTAATTGGGATGGTGTTGAATATATAAATTAGTTTGGATAAAATTGTCATTTTTATTGTATTGGCCTTGCCTACCCATGAACAATTTAACATCTCTACAATTATTTAAATATGATTTTGTTTGTATACATTTTTTATACTTTTAAGTATAATTCTGGTTATTTTACATGGGGTATTTATATAAAGGAATATTTACTCCAGATATATAGTCCCAAATATTATGAGGACATAATTGCCTTCTATACTACCAGGATCTCTGGAGAAGGGAGGAGAATTAGGTTCATGCCTCACATAGCATTATGTCTACCAAGGTCAAATCCAAAGACTCACTAAATTGCTATGCTAGATATAGTATAGAAAACCCTCAAGGCTTTATTGCTGGGATGGACACTACATATTGCCTGAAATCCTGGACTATACCACATCCCAATGACTCAGATTGTGGTTGGAGCCTCCATTTCCTGTATCTAGAAATAAAAAGGGACAGATTAAAGAAGAGAAAATTAAAACACTAAGGCCATTTGGAGAGCCATATGGCCTAAAGGGAAGATGGCCCTCAGCACCCCCCCCCCCATTAAATATGGTATAATTTACTGTGAGTGAACGAGTCCTTCACCTCTAGATATGAATGCAGAAAAGAGAACAATTATGATTAGGTAATTTTAGATGCACAGAGTTCTTGCTATGCAGATAATTAAAAATGACCACTCCTAACCACATATTAGACCAAAGGAAAAAGTTTACCCATGCCCTGTTTCTCCTGTATGCATATGGCATTTCCCACTTTAATAATGCCTTTTTAATTGTCTAACATGCACTTGTTACAAAACCTTGTTACAAAAGGGTTTCCTGTTTCAGACAGTCACAATGTCTTGGCTATCTTCTTTCTACCAGGCTCTTTAATTGGACTTTGTGTATAGCCATATCAATAAAAGAGACAAACCATCCCCCAGTGACTCATGGTGATGTCACTGCAGGAGTTGGGGTGTGCGTGTGGGGAGTGGCAAAGAGGCAAAATTGCCTAGAACCCTGGGAGTAATGGTTCTGAACCTAGTGAGGTAGTATCATGCTGGAATGGAGCACAATGAAGCTGTAGCCCAGGGATGGTCAAACAACTGTGAAGAGGAAGCACTCAGCCTTCATACTGACATTCTAAAGCAAACCCTTGTCACATCACACTAGCAATACTTTTTTCTGTAAAGGACCTTAGAAAACAATTTGTTGGGGAGCACAGCCAAGGTAGCGGAGTAGAAGCACAACCTCCCCATGGCTCCAGCTTCCACCTTCCCCAATCCATGTAAAAAGGGGACTCTAAACAAACTTTGGAGCTGCAAAACCCACAAAATAACACAGAGAAGCTAACCTCCTGCTGAGGACAGCCCAGCAGGCTGGCAGGAATCCAGCGCAGCACTGTGGGAGCCGAGCCTAGCCCCACCCCGAGGCTTTAACCCCAAGGCAGGACTAACCAGCCACCAGCCAGAAGGACTCCAGATCAGCAGCAGCTGTGGCCATTTCCAGATTTATCAACACATAGATGGGAAGGACAAAGTGAGAGGTCATTGCAGTCTGGACTTTGGGACCCAGTAAGTGGGAGTTCATGGCTTCACCCTCCCCCCCCCCCGGGGTGAGAAGCCACTGAGACACGGGCACAGCCAGCCAGCACCACGTGGAAGCTTCAACTCCTGTCCTGCAGAGTGTAGGGGGACCAAGCACCAGTCTGAGGGGTAATCTCTCTTTCTTTAAGCTTTTGGATCTGTATTGTAGTCTCGGGTGGAGGTCCTGGGGTGTGTGTCCCGCATGCCAGAGTGTGTGGAGACCTCAGAGAGGGGACCCATCTAATACCTCCAGCAGCTGAGAAAACCCCAATGTTTGGGACGAAAGCTCCCCGGTCTGGTGGCAGAGTCCTACTGTGGCAAAAATCCCAGGGGTCAAGTGACTGAGGGGCGACATGACCAGGCAAAGGAAACAAAGCAGACAGAAGATTCCAACATTAAACTCCTATTTTTGGGGACAAAAAGGAGCAAAGCATGGAACAGGAGGAAAACAGGGAAGTCAGAACTCCTGCATCAAAAGCTTCAAAGGAAAATACAAGCTGGTTACAGGTCATAGAGGACCTTAAGAATCAGATAAGAGAAGTGGAGGAAAAATTGGAAAGAGAAATGAGAACAATGCAAGAAAATTAAGAAATGAGAGTCAACAGCCTGACTGAGGAAAATAATACCTTAAAAAACACACTGACTCAAATGGCAAAAGAGGCTCAAAAAGGCAATGAGGAGAAGAATGCCTTAAAAAGCCAAATTTGCCAGATGGAAAAAGAATCTCAAAAGCTCAATGAGGAGAATTATTGCTTCAGAATTAGACTGGAGCAAATAAAGCTAATGACTTTATGAGAAAACAAGATGCTGTTAAACAGATACAAACAAATGAAAGAATAGAAGGCAATGAGTAATATCTCATGGGAAAAACCACTGACTTAGAAAATAGATCCAGGAGAGATAATTTGAAAATTATTGGGTTACCTGAAAGCTATGACGCACGTAAGAACCTAGAAGTCATCCTCCAGGAAGTTCTCAAAGAAAACTGCCCTGATGTTTTAGTACCAGAGAGCAAAATAGAGGTTGAAAGAATCCACTGATCACTTCCTAAAAAAGATCCCAAAAAGAAAACTCCTAGGAATATTATATCCAGGTTCTGGAATTCCCAGATTAAGGAGAGAATATTACAAGTAGCCAGGAAGAAACAATTTGAATATTGTGGAAACACAATCAGGATAACTCAGGATCTGGCAGCTTCTACACTGAGGGATCAAAGGGCTTGTAATATGATATTCCAGAGGTCAAGGAGCTGGGATTAAAAGCAAGAGTCACCTACCCAGCAAAACTGAGTACCATGTTTCAGGGGAAAATATAGTCATTCAGTGGAATAGGGGACTTACAAGCATTCTTGATGAAAAAACCAGAGTTGAATAGAAAATTTGACATTCAGATACAAGAAGCAAGAGAAGCATGAGAAGGTAAACAGGGAAAAGAAATCATAAGGAACTTAGAAAAGTTGAATGATTTACATTTCTACATGGAAAAACAATAATTGTAACTTATGAAACTTTTCGCAGTAGTTGAAAGGATTAGAAATATATATATATATATATATATATATATATATATATGTCTGTATATGAGGGTATATGGGCATATGAATATATATGTGAATGTGTGTATATATGTTTAGAGGTATACATCGAGGGTACAGGATCAATTTAACAGGAAGGGATGAGACTTAAAAGTTGAAATTAAGAGGTGAGAGGAATATAATGAGAGGAGATGGGGAGAGACAGATTGGGGTAAACTATCTCATACAGAAGAGGCAAGGGAAAATGGTTACAATGGAGGGGAAAAATAGGAAGGCAAAAGGGAATGGGTCAACCTTCTTCCTATTGATTAGGCTTGAGGAGGGAATGAAACACACACTAAATAGGCTATCTCACCCTCCAGGAGAGTAGGGGGGGAAGGGGATGAGAGGGGGGATGATGGAAGGGAAGGCAGGCTGGGGGGGAGGGAAGCTAGAAGCACCCACTTTTGAAAAGGGATGGGATCAAATTAGAGAATAGAAGAAGTGGAAGGTGGGATAGGATGGAGGGAAATATAGTCAGTCTTTTACAGTATATCTATTATGTTTTTGTTTTGCATTAGCCACACATATACAACCTATACTGAACTGCTTATCTTCCCAGTAATGGTGGGTGACACGGAAGGAAGGGAATAAATCTGGAATTCAAAGTTTTAAAATCAAATATTCAAATATATATATATGTATACATATATGTGTGTGTATTCTATTATTAATACCATCTTACATGTAATTGGGAAATAAGATATACAGGCACTGAGGCATAGAGATCCACTGGAAAAGTCGAAAGGGGTATGGGAGAAAATATGGTAGAGAGCAGATTGGAAGAGGGGTTATCCTGTGGGATTGCTATTTTGGGGTAGTTGGTAGGGGAAAAACGGGGAGAAAATGTATAACTCAAAATCTGGCAGAAACGGATGATGTAAATCAGAAGTTAATAAAGCATTAAAAAAAAACAATTTGTCAGTTTGTAGATAGGTAATTTAAGATACAAAAGCATTAAATAACTTTCCCAGAACCAAACAACTAGTGACTTGGAAAGATAAGACAAAAACCCAGGTCCTCTGACTGCCAGGTCATGTCCCTTTTACAATTTACAATGCTTCCACCCTGATATTTGACATTAGTGAATATACAGTCTAGAGAAGAGCCCCTCACCAGAGATTTAAGTTGAAACTCAAATTATTCAACTTGGAAGAACTTAGTTACCCATGTTAGAAATAATTTGGAGCAGAGCAACCTAATCATAAAATCTTTCTCCACTGAATCAAACCATATTCTACTGGGATAATTAGTCTACTTCATACCAAGCTGTTCATAGAATGTTTCTTTGTAATCAAGAAACTGATGTGATTTTTCCCCCTTTTGAGCCTTTAACTGCATAACAATGCCAATCATAATGGCTGGTAATTAATGAGAAAGCAGAATGTGTGAAACCAAAGCTTATTTGGAGATAGATTTTTATTTTACAATGATTAGTAGTTTTATAATTTTCCATTGAAACTTAAGAATTAAATATTAATTGTCTTGTTCCCTTTCTACTTCAACAACTATAAAAGATGTAGAACATCAGGTTGCTGAGCCCTAGCATGCTAATTTGTTCCATTCCTGCTGTCCTGATTGAAGATACCAGGAGACTTCATGGCAAATTTCCTCCTTAACCTTAATGTTTGCTCAGAAATATTTCAAAAGACAAATCTACCAGTCATTTCCCAATTATTTTTAGTATATAATTATACTTATTTTGTTTGGGTGTGGAGAAAGAAAAGAATTGACTATTCATTCTTGTACTATAAGCCTCTATGTCCCTTCTTAAGAAACATCATGTAAAAGATCTTTCCTTATTTCCCAGGTTATCACTATACCTCTCAAAATAATAAACACACACACACTGCATGATTTGTGTCTGCATATACATACTACACAATATACATACATGTGTGAATATATGCATGTGTCTATATACATACATGTATGTATGTGTTTGTGTGTATATGTACAATTTGTGTACATCTTTTTTTCCTCTCAAAAAAATACAAGTTTCTTGACTACATGCAACTCTTTCACTTTTAAAGTGTATTCCTAGCACTTTGCATAGTGCCTAAAAAAAAACAATAGGCATTTAACAAATGATTATTGAATTGCATTGGATTGGTTTGGCTGCAAATGGCACCAAATTGAGTTGATCTTAATGGAATTGAATCTACTTTAAAACTGAAATAATTTTCTTTAAATTTTCTCTTATTAGTTTTATTTGATTTTAGTATGTCTTGTTTCTAGTCCACCCCCTTCCCATTTCCCATTACAATAAATAATTACTAAAGATTTCCTCTCTTCTTTTGCCTTTTGGTATTTTGTCAAAGCCCTTGGGATCAGAAGAATCTGCCCAGAAGCAAAATCTGAGCCATATGTTTATTTCACAAATCAAAAACACAAGGTGCCTTTGAGTAGGCCTAAATAGCTCTCTGTATCATTCATTTGAGACACAGTGTCATCACTCTAAAGCATTTGGGGAACAAGATTATCCAAATCTAATTATAAATATGTCACAATTCATATAAAAATGACCTTACCTCTCCAAATTCTCTTCTTTTATGATTGCAGGAAAAATTTTAGTGCTTAAGCATCTGAGACTATGCTCTTTAAGTGATGAATATATTATAATAAAGGGACAGGGGACAGGTGAAGGGAGAGGTAAGGAGGGCCTATGAGTCATGTGAGTTTTCTTTTTTGCAGATTACAGAAGGGATCTTAAAAATCTATAGGCAAACTATTTTTCTTAATGGAAACAACTCACATTCACACATGCTGAATGTTTTGTATTTGTGAATTAAAAATAACCTTTAATATTGAATACTACAAATAAAAGTATTATTTATAGGTATCACAGGTTATAGTGTTATCATGCCATCTTGAGTTTTGTTCTAAGGTGAATAAATGATATAGGAAGCAATTGGGAATATTCCAAAGTGATAATAGATGGACAAATTGAAATGAGATAAAGGTTTATGAACCTAGTGCTTCTCTAAAATTATGAATAAATAACAGAGTGGACTTATTTTACATTTATAGACTGAAACTCACAAGCTTGATTTTCTGCTTCATTAAAATGGGAGTGATTGAATATCTCCTGTTTATGATTTGAATAATCAATATCATCTTCATTACCTCACATTTTCTTTCTGTAGTTCTTGAAATCTACATATATATGCATTTTCTTGACCAAAATTGCTTTGGGTGTGAACTTTGAAGGAAAAGGAAGAGAAAGAAATTTTCTCTACTATGACAGATAAGTATTATTTATTGCTCTTCATAGGTTCTTTAAAATGCCTTGCTGAATTTTATGCTAAAAATCTATTTAATAAGATATTGGCAATGACACAGGAATCCATTCTTTCTGTCCAAAAAAATGTTCTAATTTAATTCACAAAAATATAGAGCAGTTGATTTGGATTGTAAAAGTTTTCAACTCTGTAGGGAAGCTATGTTAATCAAAATTTCTCCCATGCATGACTGCTAAATGTGTTAATTTTTATCCCCAAATATGAAAAAAGCAAGATTCTTGAGGTATTAAAGTGAAGATTCTTCTCTCTTTTTTAGTGTGACTTCAATTATAAAACCTTAAAATAAATTTTTTGAATTTATGGAAAGAGTCTTATTTAAGTTTAGAACTCATCAACAATTCAGACTTTTCTCAAATCTTTGCACAGAATCAACAATAGCCAGGTTTAGAGTTTGAAGAATATCTTAGAGTAGAAAGGTAACTAATATGTCTTTTAGTCTCTAATTTTCAACCAAAAGGAAAGAGCTTTTCTACTGCATGACTGACAGATGGATTTTCAAATTACTGGAGAGTTTAATGTTTCAAAAGGCAGTATTTTTGGTCATTTCTGCTTATAAAATAATATTAAATCTGAACATTCTTCCTTGTAATATAAAATACCTAAAATGAAACATATGCAATTATATGGGAAAGCAATTATAGTCAAATCTAGTTATAAAAATATTGAAAAAAATAATTTCATGTATCCTGGGTTATGAATCCCTACTCTAGTAACATGGGGTATAGTATCATATCCCTTTTCCATATAAAAAACCTAGGCAGTGTCTGAACTACTATGTCATCATGAGTAACTTCATGATGAATTGGTACTGCTGCCTCAGGGAAAGTACCTAGGACAGACCTAGAATATGAGAGATAGAATCACAAAATTTCCTGCCTTCCTCATTCCCAGCTATTTCCCCACTAGATCAGTATACTTGTGGATCACACAAAGTAGCTGAGAAGGAAATTACCTGGTGAGATAATAACTTTGATACCCCTTACTCAAATTAATCAATATTTTATTCAATTTGCTTTGCTTTGATTGGTATGAGATTATATTAATTAATGAGAATAGGATTAAGTTTAAGTGAGTTATTTATGTTAATGCTGTTAGGATAAGAGCTATGAATGATAAATCTACCATTTATGGATAATTATGTTACTTATATTAATCAGCTAGAGCCATATTATTAGTTAGAAATGTAATGATGTAATTGCTGCACCTACTCTGTAATGTGCTATAATAAAGTTCATTTGCTGGTATAATACCCTTCATTCATATGAATAACTACCATTCATTTGCTTGTGATCTTTGCCCCAAACCCATAACTTCCTTGGACTTTGGATACTTTTGGTCAAACGCAAGAGTCGTATGAAAGGTCCTTATATGTTATTGAAAGGGTCTTATGAGATTTGGAAAGCCTCCACTGAAGTGACCTGGAGTTGATGACTTTTGGAAGGTCTGTTGACAAAGTGGTTATAATTGATGGACATTTCCCTTAGCCAATCATAAGATTTCCCTACTTTTGGAATTGACCAATTGATAAATTGCAATGCCTTCTATTTTTAGTGCCCTCTCAAGTGTACAACACCCAAAGGGTCCCTGACCTTGAGGAAGTCTTGGATTCAATAAATTAGGGACAAAGATATCTCTCAAAATTAAATATGTTTAGAGTGCTATGATTTTTGTTACACATTAGAATTTTATGTCCCACACTGGCTTACACAAAAAGTTGTATTGGTCCCCTTTCCCATTTACTGAATGCTTGTCTCCATTTCCAAACTAGACCTACCAAAAAGCAAGAGGACTGACTCTTACAGTTAAAAGCAATAAAAACAGCAGCAGCAACAACCATACTTTCCCTTCTCCTTACATACTTCAGCTAAGTTTCATCTTTGCAAATCAAGTGCCAAATTACTTGTGATGAACTTCAGTTGCTTCCTTTGCTTTTCCTAGTAATCCTAGTACCTAGTTCCCAGTTCTGCTAGATTTTCCTAGTCATCATGCTTATAGTTTACCATCTATAAAACTAATAAATCTATGCAAAAAGAAACTAAGGCAAGCAGAAGTTAAGTGACTTGTCTAGTATCTCACAGTTAGTAAGTATTCAAATCCATATTTAAATTCAGGTATTTCTGACTTTTCTTTCCTTTTGAAGGAAAGAAGAGAAAAGAGAATAGCTGTTCAGCCAATTTTCAGTTATGTCAGACTCTTTGTGACTCCATCTGGGGTTTCTTTGGCAAAGGCAAGTTTTATTTTTGGATCAGTTTGCTGTTTCCTTCTCAAGCTCATTTTATAGATATGGAAACTGAGTCAAACAGTATTAACTGACTTGCCCAGGGTCACACAGTTGGTAAGTGTGTGAGACAGGACTTGAACTCAGGAAGATGAGACTTCCTGATTCCAGGCTTGGCACTCTATCTGCTATATTATTTAGCTGCCAGGAAATTGAAAACCCAATAGTAACTACTGTATTGGAAAAAATCAGTTTACATCCCCTAAAGAAGGTCAATGCCAAGGAATATTTAGGTTACCAACAATTGCACTCATTTCACATACTAGCACCATAATACTAAAGATTCTGCAAGCTATGTTTCAGCAATATGTGAAGCAAGAATTACCAGAAGAACAGGTTAGGGTTGGGTTTTGTTGTTGTTGTTTGCTTTTTGAAGGGCAGAAGAACTAGAGACCAACTTGCAAAAATTCTCTGGCATATGGAGAAAGCAAGGGAGTTACAGGAAAAAAAAATAATTATGCTTAATTAATAACACTAACTCCTTTAGACTGTGGGGATCACAAGAAAATGAGGCAAGTTCTCAAAGAGATGGAAGTACCAAATCATCTTACTTTTTTCCCGAGGAATCTGTGTGTGGACCAAAAAACAACAGTTAAAACTGGACATGGAAAAATTGATTGGTTTAAAATTGGACAGTATGACAAGGTATGGACAGTATGACAAGTTAAAGACAGTATTGTCTTTATATTTATTTATTTAACTTATATGCAGAGTACTTCATGAGATATGCCAGGTTGGATGAGTCAAATTCCAGAATTAAGGTTGCTAGGGGAAATATCAACAACCTCAGATATGCACATGTAAGGGTTATGGGATTTAAAGATGTTCCATTCCCCATTGGACTTGCTGATGTAGCAGGAAGGGGTGGAGCAAGAGGAAGCGGAAGCCAAGCTAGAGTTCCTGCGGTGGCTAGCAGTGGCAGCCACGGCAGCAGCAGCAGCAGAGGCAGCTGCAGCAGAAGCACAAACTCCTTTTTGAGTCAGCCAGAATTTCTGCTAAGGACTCCTGCTGAGGACTGCCAGAGCTGCTGGGAGTGTGCTTCCTGGACGCTGGGTAGTTTCTGTGAGTGGGGAGAGGAGGACCTTTGCCTGAGGTAGGTTGTTCTGTTTTAAAGGCTTGAGAATGTGGGTGCTTTCTACTTTATCTACCTGTGCCAATTTCATAACAACTCTGATGGCTTTGACTTTCTTGCTTTGGGACTCAGTCTTTTGGTATTTTAATAAATGTTCTCTCTTTATCCTCCATATAGCAAGCCTGATATATTTTGTGATTGATAACTACATCAGCATATCTGTAATTTCCATAGGCATTGTGAATATTGCATTGCTGATACATTTGGTGACGAGGATGGGATTTGAATCTTGATCCCCTGTTGCCAGATGTAATCCTTTTTCAAAGTAGGATTCCGAAACAATAAAGCCTGTGTACACAATAACCAGGTCTGTGATTATAGCAGCAAGCACCCCAGCGTCCCCAGGGTCACTGCCAATACAGGTTCTTAGATATGCAAATCAACATCTGGGTTTCAACATCTGGGTTTTTCAAAGCTGAGGGGGGGGGCTCTCAACAACAGCTTCCCAGAATCCAGATCAAATCATAGAACACTTCTCAAAGTGAGCCCCAAAACAAAGCTACACATCAGGGCTTATATAGCCTTCTCCTGGCTCAGAGAATGTAACAACCTTATTGACTCACTGGCCAATCAAGAAGTATCTACTGAAAAACAAGCCTCCCACCCCAGGCTCCAGGTGTACTTTAACCTAAGGGCAGGGAAGATCTTTAAATTTACATTCCCATTACAGTACATGATACTACTCTGATGGAGGAAAGTGAAGAGTATTTAAGAAGTCTCTTGATGACTGTGAGGAATAAAGTGTAAAATCTGGTTTGGTGTTTAACCAAAAAAAGAAATAGAACCCTACCCCAAAGAAACAAACAAACAAAAAAAACAACTTTAAGATCTTGGCAACTGGTCCAATTACTTCCTGGCAAAAAAGAAGGAGAAGAAATGATAGTGTCAGAATTCTTGTTCTTGGACTAAGAAGATCATGGCAGCCATGAAATTAAGCTGAAGAAAAACCAAGGCAAATATGGACAGCATACTAAAAAGCAGAGAAATCATCTTGCCAAAAAAAGTTCATGTAGTCTATGTTATGTTGTTTTTTTTTTCAGTTGTAATGTAGGGCTGTAAGTATTGGATTGTAAGGAAAATTGAGCACTGCAGAATTGATACTTTTGAATTGTAATGCTGGAGAAGACTTTTGAGGTTCTCTTGGACAGCAAGATGATCAAATCATTCAGTACTTAAAGAAACTAATTTCAATCTATTGACTGGAAGTTCAAATACTGAAGCTTATGCTTAAATACTTTGGCCACATAATGACAAGATGAAACTCATTGGAAAAGAGCCTGATGATGGGGAATATTGAAGGCAAAAGGAAGAGGAGGTGGTAGAGGATGAGATGGATGGATTTTGTCATGAAAACAATGAATATAAACTAGACAGACTTTGAGAGATATTGGAGGATAGAGGAGTGTGATGTGCTATGGTCCATGGGTTCATGAAGAGTTGGACATGACTGAATGACTGAAAAACATTAACCATTCCCAACACTAACAGGTTTATGTATGTATGTGTGAATATACATATATGCACACTATACATACATGTATATGCATGCATATATGCCTATACATGTCTATGTATAGTTGCATTTCGAAGATTCCAGAAGTTGGTTAGCTCTAGTTTCTCCAGCGATTGGCTAAGTTCTATATTTTCCCTTTTGTTTGTCTTTTTGTTACTTTTATTGAAATTGGAGAGCAACATTAAAAACTTTGTGTTGTCATCAATGTCTTGTAAAACAAACAAAAATTAATAAAATAGAGGATCCTGTGGATTCCTAAGAGATCATGTAACTGAAGAGGGTACTTCTCGTATGTTTGAGAGAAATTAGTTGGCTTATTCTTTTCCTCTTTTTAGTATCTTTTTTTTGTCATCAAAAGAAACTTTTTTTAAAATATGGTTGGTAATCTGGGACAGGGAAGGGAAGGGATGGTAGGAAAAACTCTAGGGAGATTAAAAAACAAAAACGAAAGGCAGCAATTAGCAAATGCACACATACACATACACACTTTAAAGAATGGAAGCCACTTCAAGGTAGAGATAGTTTTCATCTTTGGATCCCTAGCATTTAGGACGCTAACTGGCATATATTAAGTAATTAAAAAGTACTTATTGACTGATGTACTGACTAGCTGCATAAATTTTCTCTAATCTTTTTGAAAGGGTTTTATTTAATTTTTGAATTCTTCCTCATTAGTGTTTTATTTATCAATAACTTCCATTTATTCACCTTATTAGTGCATAATATTAGGGTTATATGAATTATGCTATATAATGGGTGCTTGTAAGGTCTGGAATTCACCTGTATGGAGAACCCTGTACCTCCCCCATAACTGTAGAGTGTTCTTTTGATACCAAAGGAAGAAGCCAAATTATCTCCAGATTAATTATATGTGGAGTTTAATCAGTCTTTATGAATATTTACAAAACAGGGACAATCTTCAGTCTTGGGCAGTGTCCAGACCAATCAGTGAATTCCTTTAAAGAACCCTCAAACTTTCCATGGTAATTGTAGGAAACAGACAAAGGGAAGAGAAGCTATCAAGTTCATCACAACTGATTGGTGGACATTTTTGGTTTTCTGCTTAGTAATGAGTTGGGAGTGAAGCCAAAATATAAATTTGTGTATTGATCATGTCCTGATCACATATACATCGCAATATTCTTGCTATGGCTTTTTTTTAGGTCATATCATCTTAAATTATGTCTCAGTGTCTAAAATATAATTCAATATCTAAGTTGTGATTGTTAACAGGATACCATGTTGAGGCTTCCACCTTTCACAAAGTTCAAGTTTTTGTGGCTTTTCCCCAATAGGAACACACTATTTATATCATGAAAGGATTTTGGTAGAGTACATTTTTCTCAATTTTTGAGAATAACTTGTTTACTATAGTTTTTTTTCTTATTTTTCCCTTATATTCCATTATAATTCCCTTATAAATCCATCTGGACTAGTATTCACCATGCCCTCTCCACATTGATAGTTCTTGTATAGGTTTTTCAATTTCCTTTTCTGAAATTGCTTTGTCAGGGCTCTCTAATATTTGTCATGGTGGTTAATTTATAATTGATCTGCATATTATATATAATTCCTTAAAATAACACTACTGGGAACTGAGGAAAGTGTCAAGTGATCTTTGTTATTGGGCCCATGATCTGGTAGTAGGTGTGTTCAGTTAACAACAGTAAGTTACTTTTTCATTCCAGTCTTGTAAATGACTTGTAACTTAGTGGGGTCATTTTGCTGACCAATTTTTCTGACTACTTCCCAGTGGGAAAGGATTAAATTATTTCCCATATCCCTCCATTCCAAATCTTAATCAGCTGGATATAATAAGATGTAAGTTTTAATTATGATTTTGCTAAGGGTGGCTAAGCAGAAAGACTCCTAGGTATCTTAGGAGCTAGGTATCTTAAGGCTGAAAAAGAAAACTCATGGGGTCAGCATATGATAACTCTCTTTAAGAACTGAAGGGTTGTTACATGGAAAATAAATTAAATTCTTTCTGGTTGACCCTCTAAAGTAAAATTAGAAACAACTGGTAGAATTTATAAAGTTAGATTTATATTTCAAAATGAGAAAAAAAAGTTGTTAAAATTGTGAAATTAACTGCCTCAGGAATTATTAGTTTTTCTGTAACTGGAGCTTTTTCAGTGAGGTTTCAATGATCTACTCAAAGATATCACAGGATCATTGATCTAGTAATGAATGAAACCTAGTCCAACATCCTTATTTTAGAGATAAAGTACATACACCCTGGATAGGTAAAAGGACTAGTCTAAGGTCACATATGTGTTAAATAGCAGAGACAGGATGTAAAAAGGGGACCTTTGCTTTCAAATACAGAAGTATTTACACTTCACATTAACTCCCAGTGTTACATGTGAGATTCCAGTTTAAGCATTAGATGACCCCCAGGGTATTTGGACTGGGACTCTATGATTCCCAAACGTTTGTGAAATCAATCCATCATGCAACGAGTTATGAAATGTCCCTAACATCAAGGAGCTAATATTCTGTTGGGAATGAGCATGAGCATGAACACACACACACACACACACACACACACACACACACACAAACAACATGAGGTAAAATACTCCAGTGGTAGATGAAAGGAGGAGAAATCCTGGTAATACAGTTTGTGAGGTACATAAATGCCAAACACAAGAGTTTGTATTAATCTTAGATATAAGAGAGAGTCACTGGAGTTTCTTGATAAGGAGACTGATATACTAAGATCTGTGTTTTTGGAATATCCTTTTGACAGTGATATGAAGGATAGATTACAGAAGATATTCTTGTGACACAGCAACTAATTAGGGGATTATTGAAATAATCTGACTGAGAGGAATACAGACTAAAGTATGTTGGTGGTTGTAGTGGCAAGCACCCCAGCATCCCCAGAGTAGCTGTCAACACAGGTTCTTAGATCTACTTTTCTAAAGGAAAGCAACTCAAAATGGGTTAACAATTTTGCTTTAATCAATCAAATATATCATTTACCTCGTTCAGGGGAAAAAGTCAGCACCCTGAACTTCAGAGTATACAGACAAAAGTTAAAAAGCAGAAGTTACAAGAAAACAGAAAAACATATCAAGCAGACAGGCCTCCAAATGTCTTGACCATCACATACATACCTTGTCAGTTACCAGAGAGAGAAGCATCAACATCTCTGTTTTCAAAGCCGGGGGGCTTTCAATGGCTGCCCAGAGTCTCGTCTGGTCAAATCACACAACACTTCTCAAAGTGAGCCCCAAAGCAAAGCCTCACATCAGGGATTATATAGCCTTCTTCTGCCTCAGAGAATGTAACAACCCTCTTGACCCACTGCACAATCAAAAAATATCTCCTGAAAAACAAGCCTCCCACCACAGGCTCCAGGTGCAGTTAAGCCTCTCAAATGGCCTAGGGGCAGGGAAGATCTTACACAATTCAACCTTAAAAAGATGGCAAAAACATAAATTTACATTCCCATTACAGTGGTCATCTGAAATTTTCTTGCATAGAATATTTTTCAACTGATTGATTGTTGGATGGGAGTAAAAAAAAATAATAAAGGTGTTACCTTGAAAGGACATACTAAAGTTTGGAGGATGGTTGGGTTTAAAGGGAAAAAATAAGCTCTGAATTAGATTGAGTGTGAAATGACTACAAGATACTTATTTCAAAATGCCCAATAGAAAGTATTATCAGACTGAAGTTCAAGAGATGACCTGTGGCTGGATATGTAGATTTGGCATTCACCTAATTAGAGCTGACAATTGAAAACCAGAGGAGACTCTGAAGTCTCTGAGAAACATAACATAGAGTGAGAAGAGGAGAGTGTCCAGGACAGTGTGGAGGAAAACCTACACTTTAACCTACAGTTAGGGTGAAGGATATGGAAGATAATTCAGTATATTGCCAGGTGCACACTATTTAGAAATATACAGATTTTTCATTTGTAATTCTACAATTTACTTAAAAGAGTTCTAAATTGAATCTTTATTTTGAAATTCTTCATTCTTCCTTTGAAACATAACAGCTGATAATTATCAGAAAATCTTCATGTGTATGGGTCTCCAACAGGGATTTGTTAGACAAAAACTGAAGAATGGTTGCTTTATCTCTTGACTTTTATATTAATGACGCCTTTGTCTTTTCCTCCCCAATTTGCTCTGTTAGGAGCTGTCTTCTTACTATACTTTGGCCCAATTTACTGCATCTCTTTTCCATTTCAGCTGTTTAGATGCCACCTTTTACCTCAGGGATGACTGCCCAAGAGTCAGATTTGGCTCATTCATTCACACTCTTTCCTGTGCCTGACATTTTGAGCATGAGTGGTGAAGGTTAGGGGTGTAGTACAACTAGAAAGAGGTGATTTCTTGAAAGATCCTTTATTTTTTATTTCCTGCTCATCTGCATTTCTTACCATGAATGAGTCACTTTAACTTAATCATAAAATGTGGGGGATGCATCTGATTCTTTGACATCCTGTGGTCTTGTACAGCTAACTCCATTCAGCTGATGACTACTGTAGTAAGACAAATAGCAGGCATCCCACATATTTGTTTATTGCTAGTGACAGCAGAGCTCAGTGGGCTCTGCAGCTTTTAAACTTGTAAAATGTGTCACAGATTCACTCTGCTGGAGTTCAGATGTAGAGAAGCATCAGCTTCATAAACCTTTATTTCATTTTAATTGGTTCTTCTATTTATTGCTCAGGAGGTATTCAGAGTTCACTTATTTACCACAAACTGGACTAGAAATGCTGTGCAAAAGCCAGTTACTTTCCTTATAAATAATCCACACCCATGCAACACGAACTTTTCTAGGCTGCTAAAAGCATAGATAAAAATGCTTAGGAGGCTGGAAAAGATGGCAGATGAGAAGGAAGAAGTACAGGTTGATACTCTCTTATTACCACTGCAAGGAAGGTTCAAGGAAAATCACCAGACTGAATAATAATAGGGAAACATAAAGAGAATCCACAGTAGATATTTTTTTAATCCAAGTTAGCATAGGGAGAAAGCCAGAAACCTCTAAGAAATAGGTAGAGGTTTAGCCAGGAAGATTCACTAACAGACTAGGAGCATGGGGGTCATTGGTACTATATATCCAAGCAAGAACTGGTTATAGACCAATGAAGAAAACAGAGGAGAGTTGGGAGTTGTATTGTTCTTCTCGGAGTAGCATCCAAAATTTATCCCATAGGCTCAGCCCAGAGCCTGTGGTTGATAAGAGAGCATCAAGTTCAGACGAAGGGTGAGGCTGATATTGTCAGCTCTGAAATTGTAGAGATTTTAAGCTAGATTATAAGTGACTAAGCTAGTAACTTACTATTGTAGTCCCAACCAGTGCCAAGACTAAAGTTATTCTGGCCAGTCTCAGGAAGTAAAAACAAAAACAAACCTCAGAGCCTAGAATGTTCAGTGCAAGAGGGCAATGAGAAGATTTTATCCTCTAGCAGACTGCTTAGGATGCTGTAAAATTTTGAAGCTGCCTAGACTGTCATACCTGTGATCCTTGAAGAACAGAACACTCAGTTTCTGGAGGAGAGAGCAGAATGACCCTAGATAATTGAGAATAGGACCATACAAGGCCCTTATATTTACTCCAGAGGTCCAGAGCTTGACCACAAAACAATGCCAATTCAGGAAGTAAGGCTAGAAAAATGAATAAGCTAACCAAACCAAACAAGAACTTCTAATATTCTCTTGCCAAGACCAAGGAGAGGAAATCACTTTCAAATATCTACAGGCAAAGACTCAAAGAAAAACAGCTTGGATAAAAGTTCAATAGGATTACCAGGAAAAAAAATGGCATGAATTTTTAAAGAATTGTTTAAAAGATATAAATGAAATTAAAATACCAAAAGAAAGAATTGAGGAAAAATGAGAGTATATGAGGAAACACTTGGGGGAGGCGGATTAATAGTTTAATATAAGAAGTATAAAATCGTTAAAACTTTTAAAAATGGGAGGGAAAATGGCACGCAGTATCTGATGCCAAAAACAACCAACCATGGTAAGAAGTGAAGAAGAAAAAGAAAAGAAATTAGCAAAATATATGAAAGCCACAATCAAAAAGTGGTTGATATCATTTTTTTAATTTTTCAAATGCTTTATTAATTTCTGATTTACATCATTCATTTCTGCCATATTCTGAGTTACAAAATTTCTCCCCATTTTCCCCCTACCCACCGCCGCAAAATAGCAGTCACACAGGATATCCCCTCCCCCAATCTGCTCTCTACCATATTTTCTCCCATACCCCTTTCTACTTTTCTGGTGGATCTCTATGCCCCAGTGCTTGTATATCTTATTTCCCAATTACATGTAAAATAGTATTAATAATAGTGTATATATATATATATATATATATATATATATATATATATATATATTTGATTTTAAAACTTTCAATTCCAGATTCATTCCCTTCCTCCCTTGTCACACACCCTTACTGGGAAGATAAGCAGTTCAGATATGTTGCCCATGTGTGGCTAATTCAAAATAATAACATAGTAGATATATTGTAAAAGACTGACTATATTTCCCTCCCTCCTATCCCACCTCCCACTTGTTCTATTATCTACGTTGATCCCATTCCTTTTCAAAAGAGGGTGCTTCCAACTTCCCTCCCCACCTGCCTGCACCCCTTTCCATCATCCTGCCTCGCTCATCCCCTTCCCCCCCACTCTCCTGTAGGGTGAGATACCCTATTTAGTGTGTATTTCATTACCTCCTCAACCCAAATTCAATGGGAATAAGGTTGACTCATTCCCTTTTGCCTTCCTATTCTCCCCCTCCATTGTAACCATTTTCCATTGCCTTTTCTATATGACATAGTTTACCCCATTCTGTCTTTCCCCATCTCCTCTCATTTTATTCCTCTCTCACATCTTCATTTCACCTTTTAAGCATCATCCCTTCCTGTTAAATTGGTCCTGTGCCCTCTATCTATGTATACCTGTAAACATGTATACACAGATTCACATATGAATTCATATGCCTGTAGACACTCATATACAAACATATATATATTTCTATTCCCTTCAACTACTGAGAAAAGTTTCATAGGTTACAATTATTGTTTTTCCATGTAGGAATGTTAATAGTTCAACTTTGCTAAGTTCCTTATGATTTCTTTTCCCTGTTAACCTTCTCATGCTTCTCTTGCTTCTTGTATCTGAATGTC
This sequence comes from Petaurus breviceps papuanus, assembly GCF_028583685.1. Lineage (NCBI taxonomy): Eukaryota > Metazoa > Chordata > Mammalia > Diprotodontia > Petauridae > Petaurus > Petaurus breviceps. The sequence continues at coordinate 3,900,511 of NW_027187295.1, read as the reverse complement.
AAATTTTCTATTCAACTCTGCTTTTTCCAGCAAGAATGCTTGAAAGTTCTCTATTACACTGAATGACCATAGTTTCCCTTGAAACATGATACTCAGTTTTGCTGGGTATGTGACTCTTGGTTTTAATCCCAGCTCCTTTGATCTCCTGCATATCATATTCCAAGCCCTTCTATCCCACAGTATAGAAGTTGCCAGATCCTAGGTTAACCTGATTGTGTTTCCAAAATATTCAAACTGTGTCTTCTTGGCTTCTTGTAATATTTTCTCCTTAATCTGGGAATTCTGGAACCCCTCTATAATATTTATAGGAGTTTTCTTTTTGGGATCTTTTACAGCAGGTGATCAGTGGATTCTTTCAACCTTTATTTTGCCCTCTGGTTCTAAAACATCAGGGCAGTTTTCTTTGAGAACTTCCTGGAGGATGATTTCTAGGTTCTTATTGGGTCATGGCTTTAAGGTAGTCCAATAATTTTTAAATTATCTGTCTTGGATCTATTTTGCAGGTCAGTGGTTTTTCCCATGAGATATTTCATTTTGCCTTCTATTCTTTCATTTGTTTGTATCTGTTTAACAGCATCTTGTTTTCTCATAAAGTCATTAGCTTCCATTTGCTCCAACCTAATTCTGAAGTAATGATTCTCCTCATTGAGCTTTTGAGATTCTTTTTCCATCTGGCAAATTTGGCTTTTTAAGGCATTCTTCTCCTCATTGCCTTTTTGAGCCTCTTTTGCCATTTGAGTTATTCTATTTTTTAAGCTGTGATTTTCCTCAGTCAGGCTGTTGACTCTCATTTCATAATTTTCTTGCATCGTTTTCATTTCTCTTCCCAATTTTTCCTCCATTTCTCTTATCTGCTGTTAAAGGTCCTCTATGGCCTGTAACCAGCCTGTATTTTCCTTTGAAGCTTTTGATGCAGGAATTCTGACTTCACTGTCTTCATCCTGTTCCATGCTTTGTTCCTTTTTGTCTCCAAAATAGGAGTCTAATGTGGAAATCTTCTGTCTGCTTTGTTTCCTTTGCCTCGTCATGTTGCCCCTCAGTCACTTGACCCCTGGGCTTTTTGCCACAGTAGAACTTTGCCACCAGACAGGGGAGCTTCCATCCCAAATGCTGGGGTTTACTCAGCTGCCAGAGGTATTAGATGGGTGCCCTCTCTGAGGTGTCCACACACTTTGGCAAGCTGGACACACATGCCAGGACCTCCACCCTAGACTGCAATCCAGATATAAGAAGGTTAAAGCAAGAGCATTTGCCCCTTAGAGTGGTGCTTGGTCCCCCTACACTCTGCAGTCCAGGAGCTGAAGCTGCCACATGGCACTGGCTGGCTGTGCCAGCGTGTCAGTGGCTACTCGCCCTGGGGGCAAAAGCCATGCACTCCCACTTACTGGGTCCCAAGTCCAGACTGATTTCTCACTTTGTCCTTTGCATTTATGTGTTGATAATTCTGGAAATGGCCACAGCTGCTGCTGATCTAGAGTCCCTCTGGCTGGTGGCTTGTCAGTCCTGCCCTGGGGCTAAAGCCTTAGGGTGGGGCTGGGCTGGGCTCCCAGAGTGCTGTGCTGGCCAATTCCTGCAGGCCTCCTGGGCTGTCCTCAGTGGGAGGTTAGCTTCTCTTTGTCATTTTGTGGGTTCTGCAGCTCCAAAATTTGTTTAGAGTCCCCTTTTTACATGGATTGGGGAAGGTGGGAGCCAGAGCAGCGGGGAGGTCCTGCTTCTACTCCGCCATCTTGACTCTGTCCCTGGAAGTCCCCAGTTGATATCATTTAAAAAAAATCACAAATGATAACTGCTCAGATATCTTGGCCTAAGAAAGCTCACTGAAGACAGAGACACTTGACTAATTTATTTTTTTTCTTTTTTTTAGAAAAATATGTTTTTTTTTTAATTTATGGAATAAAACAAGCACTTCTATAATGTAGTATAATAAAAAAGATGATTCAGTGTGGAACTGTAAATTTATCATGTACAACTTGCTATTCCTTTTAAATATCTTATCATGTGTATTTCTTTTTTTCCCTTTTTTTCTCCCCCCTCCTAATTTTGCCTTAGAGATGGCTACCACTAGACACAAAGGGCATTTATACACATATGCAAAATTATTGTTTACACACTTCTGTTTGTCAGTTCTTTCTCTGGATGCAGGTAGAGTCTTTCTTCATATCTTATTACTTTTTAATTTGTGTATTTATAATAGTCAAAATGACTTAGTAGCTCAAAGTTGTTCTTAAAACAATATTGCTGTTACTGTATGCAATTTTCTCTTGATTTTGCTCACTTCACTCCATCATTTCATACAAGTCTTCCCATGCCTTTCTAAGGCAATTGAACTCATCATTTCTTATAGCACAGTATTATTTCATCACAACCATATACTACAACTTCTATAGATATTCCTTAAATGTTGGGGATCCCTGCAATTTCCAGTTCTCTGCCACCACAGGGAGAGCTGCTATGAACATCCAATTCACATTCAAAGTTATAATTACTATTTATGAATTTCCCTCCATCTTATTTTTATTCCCTATTTTCTTTCTAAGCCTCTTTCCCCCCTATCATTGTTGTTACATTACCTCCTCCCCATCCTCCCACTCTCTCACCTACCCCTCCAAGAGTTCCCCTACACTCTCCCCCCACACTCACAATCCCAATACACACACACCTCCAAAAGTACTTCCCCATCTTCTCCTCTTCCTTTACAAGTCCCAATCTACACATCCCTCTAAAAGTCCCTCCCCTACCCAGCCCCTAGTTTTTTCACCTCTCTACATATTCAGAAGACCTCTACACCATTACAGATGTACACATTGTTTCCTCTTCAACCAAGATGAGAGAAAGTTTCCAATACTACCAACCTTCCAACCCAACCTCCTTCCTCTGCATGAGTTCTTCCTTTCATGCCTCAGTTTAAAAATAATTGCTCACTTTAACATTTTCTGACCCAATTTTGTTTTGTTAGAACCACCCACTCATACGCATTCTACCTTTCTTTCAAACTACCTTAGTAATGATGACAGTTTCAAGAATAATGATTTTTTCTTTTATATCTATCTGTCTGTCCATCTATCTATATCTATCTATCTATCTATCTATCTATCTATCTATCTATCTATCTATCTATCTATCTATCTGTCTATCTATGTAGTAAACAGTTTGACCTTAATAAGTGCCTTATAATTAATCTTTAATATTTTCCTTATATTTATCTGTATCTTTTATATTGAATTTTCCATTGGATTGTATTCTTTTTGTTACAAATATCTGAAACCCTTTCAGTTTGTCAAATATCCTTTTTTTTCTTTCAGGATTATACTAAACTTTTCTGCATAAATCATTTTTTTGATACAACTCCAGCTCTTTTTCTCTTCAAGATGTAATATTTGGATACCTATGGTCTATAACAGTGGATGCTGCTAGGTCTTGTGAAATTCTGACTACTTCCTCAGTATTTAATTTTTGGGGGGTTTGTTGTTGTTGCTTGCAATATTTTCTCCTTAACCTGGGAGTTTTGAAACTTGACTATGATATTCCTCTAAGTTTTATTCCTAGGATCTCTTTCAGGTGGTGAATAATAGATTTTTTTCTGTTTCTACTTTATCATTGTGTACTAAGAATTTCAGGGCACTTTTCTTTAATCATTTCTTGTAATATTTTATCTAGATTCTTATTTTTATCATGAGTTTCAGGTAATCCTTTCAGTTCTTGTATTGTCTCTCCTCAATCTGCTCTAGAGATCAGTTGTTACCAGATTGTGTTCTACTTGTCCTTCTGTGTCCCATGACCCATTATATTAACTTATACAAAGCAGGTATTCAGTATTTGGTTGATGAATGAAGGAATTGAAGAAAGAACATCTTCAGGTGTTTTGTTAATGAACAGAGTATCAATGGCTCCTGTAGGCAGTTCTCCAGCATTCCTATGGTTTTTCACTTGCTTTGTCAGTAGAAGATGACAATATCCTGAGTCTGCAAAATACCTTTCTTGATTAACATCTCTATGATTTCTCTTTTTGGTACACAGTTTTTAAGTGTATCATCTGTATGGTGTAATTAAAAGGATTTAGTCAGGAGATTGGCTTTAATCACAAGTCACTGGGTCAAGGTCAAATAAATGTTTCACTCTTTGATTTTTAAGAATGACTGGAAAGGAGCTGGTAGATGAGGAGAAACTGATAATAGAAGAGGGAAGGGTTAATTAATTGAGGAAGTTTTCAGAGGATAAAGTAATGGATCTGATCAAAGATACACGTAGGGGTTTAACCCTGGCAAGATCACAGATCCTTAGGTTAGGGCAAAGTTGGAAAGTAGAAAAGAGGAAAGGGAAGAAAAGGAAAGAGAAAAGGAAGGGAAAGAAAAGAAAAAAAAGAAGAGTATAGGCTAAGGGAGGGAAGGAAAGGAGAATAAAATAATTGCAATGAAGAGTCAGTTGACATTAACATACTTTTATAGTGGATCATCTCAAGTGACTTTCAGTAGCACAAGAATAGGAGTGTAAAAGGAAAATGACATAAATTGGGATTTGTTAAGGCATGAAAGAAAGACAGGGAGTCAGGGAATTCAAGACCTATTGAAATGGCTAAATATAGGTTCAGGACTGTAAAAAGAGGAATATGATGTCAAAGCAAGGGTGCTATAATAGTTAAATAAGAAAATGTGTTGGGGAATATGCTTTTTTCTGAAATATTATCTTGGGAACTCAGAATATGGCCAGCATGTAGATGTCCTTCCAACTCTTGGTCTCCTGTGTGATGCTATGTACTTAATATATTAGGGGCGGGGGCAGAGGGGAATCAGTTTATGAAAAATTAGCTAGGTAACAAGGCTGATCTGTAAATATTAGGGGGTAGTGCCAGGAGAATCAACATAAAAGTCTCAGGGAGTCTTATTCATTGAATTTTCAAAGCAGAAGAGAAGATCAAATGGGATTAAATGGTAGTAAGAACAACAATGTGACTCCCATCCTATTATATATTCTTATAGATCTTGAGGGCCATTTTTTTTTTTTACCTGAGTGGCATTTTCCAGAGAAGAGCCTCCTGCTGGGCAGCCAGTGACATATTCCCAGTCAGACTTTTATGCTTCTTTTGTGTCTTATATTTGAAAGTCAAATTTTCTCTTTGGTTCTGATCTTTTCATCAAGAAGGTTTGAAAGTCCATTATTTCATTAAATATACATTTCTTTCCCTGAAGGATTATACTCAGTTTTGCTTGGTAGGGGATTATTGATTGTGGTCCTAGCTCTTTTGCCCTCTGGAATATTATATTCCAAGCCATCTGATACTTTAATGTAGAAGCTACTAAATCTTATATTATCCTGAATGTGGCTCCATGATAGTTATTTTTTCTTTCTTGCTGCTTACGATATTTTTACCTTTACCTGGGAGCTCTGAAATTTAGCTATGATATTCTTGGGAGTTTTCATTTTTGGATCCTTTCAGGAGGTGATTGGTTGGTTCTATCAATTTCCATTTTACCCTCTGGTTCTATAATATATGGGCAGTTTTCCTTGAAAATTTCTTGAAAGATTATGTCCAGGCTATTTTTTTATAAATCATGGCTTTCAGGAAATGAATTAATTTTCAAATTATTTCTACTGGATCAATTTTTCTAGATCAGTTATTTTTTCTAATGAGCTATTTCACATTGTCACCTATTTTTTCATATTCTTTTGGTTGTTTTATTTTTTCTTGATTTCTCATAAGGTCATTAGCTTCCATCTGCTCATTTCCAATTTTTTAAGGAATTATTTTCTTCAGTGAGCTTTTGTAACTCCTTTTTTATTTAATCAATTCTGGTTTTCAAAGCATTCTTCTTTTCATTGGATTTTTGTCTCTTTTATCATTTGACTTATTCTGTTTTTTAAGACTTTATTTTCTTCAGTATTTTTTTTGTGCCTCATTTATCAAGCTGTTGAGTCTTTTTTTGATGGATTTCTTGCATCACTTTCATTTCTTTTTTTTTTTTATAAGCAATCGGGGTTAAGTAACTTGCTTAAGGTTACAAGGCCAGGTGTTTCTGTGTAGGTGCTAAGTGTCTGAGCCCAGATTCAATCCCCAGGTCATTGCAACACGGGGGCCTGTGTTCTTACTTGCTGTGCTACCTGGCCACCCTGATCACATTCATTTCTTTCCCCAATTTTTCTTTTACCTCTTTTACTTGATTTTGAAACCCTTTGGAAACCTCTTCTGTGACCTGAGACCAATTCATAATTTTTTCTTGGAGACTTTAGATGAAGAGACTTTGACTGTTGTCTTTTTCTGTGCATTTTTCTATTTGTTATCATCATTGTAACTTTCTATAGTTAGGATTTTTCTTTCTGTTGTTTGCTCATTTTCCTGCCTATTTCTTTACTTTTAACTTTGTGCTAAAATGGGGATCTGCTTTCCAAGTGAAGGGAGCACTGTCCCAAGCTCCAGGTTTTTCTGTGCATCTGTTTTCAGAGGTAATTCTAGGGATATCTATGTTTTTGGCTCTTCCAAGTTGGTATGAGGTATAAGGAGAGATGTATTTACTACTCTCCTATACTGTACACTCATTTGTGAGTGACCAGAAGCATACTTTTTAACCCTGGAGCTGTGACCAGGGTCCTTGTTACCCAGCTTGTGGTTACAAGCTCTTCTGTGCTAGTGCTCTTCCTTGCATAGGACTAAGACCCAGGACTGTCACCCATATTTAAGTAAATACAATGCAACAGATTCCTGACCTTGGTGCCTTAAGATGGACCCCTGTAAATCTTCTTCTGATCCATGTTCTGATCCCCTTACTTTCTGTGGGCTTAGAGTTCTGAAGACTGCCACTGCCACAACTAATTCAGTTGCCCTGAGTCCTGCTTCTGATTTGCTGAGGTCTGGTCTGAACTGGCAAGGCCTGTGTGGAGTGTGCTATACTCTCACCCTGGTGTGACACCTTTCCTGCTGACCTTCCATATTTTCTTGGGCAAGAAAATTATTGCACTCTGTCTTTTCGTGGGTTCTGCCCCTCTATAATTTGATTAGTATTATTGTTTAAAGGTAGTTGGAGGGGTTTGGGGGAGAGCTTCATCAAGTCCTTGCCTTTATTCCACCACCTTGTCTCTGCCTTCTTATAGTCTTTCTTGCTCTCAGTGTAACCCTGAGCAAGTTAATCAATTTTTCTGAGCCTCAATTTCTTTATCTGAGAAATGAGAGGTAGACTAGACAAACTTTTTGGTCCCTACTAGCTCTGAGTCTATAATACTCTGACTTTAAATTTTCAGCAGCTAAGTAGTTTCTTTAGGTTATGAAGTCTATTAATGGTACAGCTTTTACTTTAAGTCTTTATGACTGCAATTCCAGTGTTTTTTCCATTACATTTCACAATGTGCAAGAGTATTACTGCAAGACTATAGGTCAGACTGAATGAGAGGTTTGTGGCAAGTTTGATAGAATGTGGGAAGTTGGGTAAAGTAATTAGTTTGTGGAGAAGTTGATGAGTTTTGTTGGAGCTCTTTAAAAAGGTGATGTTGGTAAGAGAATGAAGTTGCTATGTTTAGGAGAGAAACAAAATGCCTATTATTGAAAGAAGACACAAATGAATTATTCCAAATTAATTTTTCTAAATTTTTTAAAGAAATGAAATGACAAATAAGATTTTGTTTTAATAAATTCACAATAAGACTTTATTAGTTTTAAAATCTACTAAGTCTGAGGAAACACTGATAATATGGACCATTTCCCTGAAAATATTTTTTTGAGTTATTAATTTATCTGAATTAAAACTCAATTTAATTCAATTAAACAAATGTTTGTTATGTAGGTGTATATGCAAGATACTACATTTGGAATTTTAAGCTATTAAAAATAACAAAATAGGGGCAGCCAGGTGGTGCAGTGAGTAAGAGCACCGGCCCCAGAGTCAGGATGACCTGGGATCGGATCCGGGCTCAGACACTTAGCACCACACCCAGAAATAACTGGCCGTGTAACCCCGAGCAAGTTACTTAACCCTATTAAAAAAATAAAAATAACAAAATACTACCCCTTCCCTCTTGGAGTTTGTGATATTGAAATCTATTTAAGAAACTGCAATCTAATTTTCAAGTGTTGAAATACAATTCGAGATAGTAGTTGCTATCAAACTTATAAGGAGGGTGATTTCATGTTCATCTCATTTTATCATGAATGGCTAAATGACAGATGTGGCATTTGAGCTAAATATTGGGTGAAAAGAAGGTCAGGGACTGAACATACAGATTAAGAGGAAAGAACTTTGCATGGTACAGGAATACTATAGAGGTGAGAGCCATAGAACCTCTTTGGGGTATAATAAATAGAACTATTTCTCTGGATGACAGAGAAAATGAAGAGTGATAAGTTGGAGGTAAAGTTAGAAATGTGGCTAGATTAGGTTGGGTTCATTTAATTTGTGAAAAGATACACACACATATATACATATATACGTGAATATGTGTATACATATACATATGCACATATATATATACACACATATGTACATATATATATGCATATATACAGAGAGAGGGAGAGGGGGAGAGAGCAAGAGAGAAAGAGAGAGAGAGGGAGAGAGAGCATGAGAATGAGAATGAATCTTCTAGGCATTATCTGTTTCAAGCAAAAAATAAAAAATAAAAATGGTGGGCTTAATTTAATTAACTTAAAGGCCTAAATCAAATATTCACATGATTATCCTTAACTGATTCCTGTGAATCAGTTATAATAGGCATTTAATTGAATTGAACATTCATAGGAAGAAAGAAATCAGAAAAGTAGATAGATCATTTAGATAAGGAAGAGCAAAAGAAGGGGTGAATCGTGTTAATAAGTTATAATCAGCATTATAATAGGATATTTGGAGTCATAGAAAGATAGATAATTCATGCTCTTTAAGAAAGATGCAATGAATCAAGAAGAGAAGGAAAACAGAAAGCTAGGAAGCAATTTTTAAACCCAGCATTTCTGACAAAGCCCTCATTTCTAAATTATATAGAGAACTGAATCAAAGTTATAAGACAAATCATCCCCCAATTGATTAATGGTCAAAGTATATGAACAGGTAGTTTTCAGATGAAGAAATTAAAATATCTGTAGTCATGAATAAATGCTCTAAATTCCCATTGATTAAACTGTTCATTAAAAAAAAAAACTCTGAGATAACACTTCACACATATCGGATTGACTAGTATGACTGAAAAGGAAAATGATTAATGTTGGAGAAAATGTTTGCTGTTAGTCTAGTTGGTAACTGATCCAACCATTCTGGAGAGCAGAACTATGCCAAAAGGGCTGTAAAACTGCCTGTCTTTTGATCTAGCACTACCACTACTAGATCTGTATCCCACAGTGATCAGTAAAAAAGGAAACAGACACATGTACAAAAATTTATAATAATTCTTTATAACAGCAAAGAATTAGAAATTGAGGAATGTACATCAACTAGGGAATGGCTAAACAAGTTGTGGCATATGAATGTAATGGAATATTATTGTGCTATAAGAAATGATGAGCAGGCAGATTTCTGAAAAACCTGGACTTACATGAACTGATTGTGAATGAAGTGAGCAGAGCCACGAGACCATTGTCCACAATAACAGCAACATTTTGTGATGACCAAGTATAATAGACTTAGCTCTTCTTAGTAATTCAATGATTCAAAATAATTCCAAAAGACTCATTATGGAAAAAGCTATCCACATTCAGACAAAGAACTATGAAATCTGAATGGAAATCAAAGCATACTATTTTCCCTTTAAATTTTTTTTTCTTTCTCCTGGTTTTTGCCTTTTATTCTGATTTTTTTTTCAGGTGGCTAATATGGAAATATGTTTAACATGATTGTACATATATAACAAAAAAGATGCAGTCTAAATTTTAAGATTTGAGTTTCTTTTTTTACCTTTATAAATATATAATCAATCCCCCCTTAAAAAATGCCTTTTAGTTTACTGTTAGAAACAAAACTAAGATTCCCTACTTCTGAGAGTAAGCAGATAAAACAATGCCAGGCACTTGCATTTAGCCTTAAATTGTCAGGTCTTTCCAAAATCTAATCAATAGGATGCTAACTTCAAGTCCACTCTTTGAGGCTATTGCTTTTTCTTTATTTTTCCTGATCCATTAAGACATGAATCAAACCATTTTTCATTCATAATATTTCTATCTCCAAAGCTTTCTTTTGGAAAATTAGAATTCTATGTTGTCTACCCAGAATGGTTTAGTGTATATATTTGTATGTATACACACACACACACACACACACACACATACACACACAAATACATTGTGCTTGACTTGTGATAGAACATTCCAAGTTCATATTGCTCTAATCAGCTACAGTCCAATACACTGTACCTTGGCCCCAAACTATTGATGTCATTTGTCCTTTTCAAGTATGAAAAATTACAACCATATATTGAATGTGTTGTAGTTGGGTTTTCTTTATGTCATCTTGTAAAGCAATAGCTATTGAGCACCTGAGTCTTACTTCATCCACATTAATTCCTCTGCTTCTTGCCAATCACTAAATACTGATTATTGGAAAATATCAATTAAAGATTGTAGGATTGTTTTTAATGTTGGTGATCTAAATCAACATAAAATATGTGGTGCTGGAAAAACAGAAGTATTTTAGTGATTTCCTTTACACCAACCAGCCTTACGTACGTGTTCTGTATGCATGTGTTTCTCTTGTTTCTCTTCTGATCTCTCTTTAGATTATTTTATAATATTAGATGTCAAAGTTTCCTTCCAGAAAATAGTTTATTATCTAGTTGGGGAATATACTTCAACTGGATCAATTGTATTAAACTATAAACCATTGGAAGAGGACTTTAGTGAAACATGATAAATACACAAATGACTATTATACAAAAACAATAAAACAGAATTATAAACAAAGTTCTATTCCACACCTGGGATTCTTGGAAGAGGTCATCACTGACTAAGTGGATCTAGAGCACTTTCACATGAGAAGTTATAAATCAGAAGAACTTGAAAGGATGAATATACTGCAGTAACAAGGGATAGGCTAAGAGTATTTCAGATATAGGGGATGGCATGAACTGAGACTAAGAGGCAGGAAAGTATATGAGGTTTACAGAGCAGAGAAAGTCCTTCAAAGATGACTGAAATATAGATTTTGTGAAAAAATATTGTAATAGAAGGCTAGATAGGTAAAATAACATCATATTATGGAGAGTATTATATGTCAGAATAAGGAGTTTGAATTTTGTGTGGTAGACACAACACATTTTAAAAATCTTAATTCAACCAAGGAGTCGGTGACATGAATTTATGTGTGTAAGGACAAAAATTCTGTAAACTTTGAAAATTGAATTGGGAGGAAAGGACAGAAGCAAAATTATTGCAAAAACTCAGGAGGATAGTTGTGAAAGGACAAAGAGGAGGAAAAAGACTGGAGAAGTGTTGTGGAGTTGTGAAAAAGACTTGGCCATCAATTAGCAACAGTAGGTAAGGTAGTGAGAAGAGTCAAAGAACTTTTCAAAGGAATATCAAGGTTGGAATACAGAGGCAAAGACTAGATCTATATATATTTTTAATTGTGGTGGATTTGTTTGAAAGAGGATTATAAAAACTAGCAGGGATTGAGTTACTCAGAGTATTACCAACATAATTAGGCAAGTCAAAAGAAAAAATAGGTTCGGGAGAAGGGACAATGTTGGACTTGTGGGAAATCAAAGTAAATGTTCCCTGAAAAGATATGACTCAGAGAATCAGTCAACAATTATTTATTATTGTTTACTGTGTCAGATATTGTAGAAAGTACTGGGCATCCCAAAAAAGCCAAAAAAATTTGAACTGGACATATAGATTTTTGGAATTACTTGCTTAGAGACAATAATTTAGATTATAGTTGTAAGTGAAATTGACAAAGCAAAAAGTATAGTGAGATGGAGGGAAAAAGACAGAACTTGAATAATACAGACAGCGAAGACTACTGTTCACTTACAATCTGCAGCTCTGCTTGGTTTGAAGTCCCAGAAACATGATGCCACTATCAGGATAAGCTAATCACCTGATACATCACACATTCCAAACTCCCTCATACTACTATTTCTGTAAATGGGAGGCTGGAGGGTGGGGCACTAGACCCTTCCCAAGGCTTTCCTTTGTAGAGTGCTGGATCTGGATGTTCTAAGATTACTCTTCACTTTACTCCTTGATCCCTGCTTACTTTGAACTCCAAGTCTGGTATCCCTTGTCACTCACTTTCCAGTCTCTTTTTATGTGTTTTCTCCTATTAAATTGCAAGCTCCTCAGGGCAGGGGCAGTTTTGCTTTTTTCTTATTTGTAGCCTTTGTGCTTAGCACAAAGTCTGGCACATAGCAGGTGCTTAATTAATATTTATTGAATTCAATTGAATTGAACATTCACAGAAAGAAATCAGAAAAGTAGATAGATAATTTAGACAAGGAAGAACAAAAGAAGGGGTGAAATGTGTTTATGAAGAAAAAGCAACAATGGATCCACAATGAAAAGATGGGTTAAGAGTGCCAAAAGATGTATCATAGTCAAATAAGATGAGGTGTGAGCAAAGTTTTTTGGAGTATGAAATAAAGTAGTTATTGGTGACCTTTGGGAAACCAGTTTCAGCTAGATCCCAGGTTGCAAGTGTTCATGAAAAAGTGGAGCCTGTTGATATGTCATATTTTCAAGAAGTTTGACAAGGAAGAAGAGGAAGATGGGACTTTATTTGGAGGTAGCAAAGTGATCAAGGAAAAACTGTATTTAAATGATGCAGAAACTTATACTTGTTTTTAGGTAGGTAATATGGAATCAGTAGACAATGAGAGATTGAAGATGCATGAGAAAGGTTGATGACTGATAGAAAAGTACTGGAAGAAAGAGGAGGGAAAGGTATCAAGGATACACTGGTAGAGGGTTAAACTTTAGTGAGTTACATCATATACTAATTTCATGTTTATGTAGCATCACCTTGTTTATTGGCATATTCATTTCCAGAGCTGTCATCAGAAGTCATTTTTCAAATATTTTGCTTATTTAGAATTCTAAACATATAATTCTCTCTGTTTCTCCTTATTATCCATGCCCTCTATCTATCATCATAGACTTTCTCTCATATGGTTTTTTTTAACATTTCCTAGCATTAAGATATTTAGCCAGTGGTATATTCATTCTTACCAGGAGCTGTACTGATTTCTCATTTTTATAATAAAGTGAATTTTTAATGGAATGAGAATAAGAGAAATTAAAAAAAAATCTGTTAATTCCTTTCTAAATTTACTAAAATCAGATTATGTCTGTTTCCTTAAAATTTTCCATTTAGTGAATAACGAACTAGAAAATATTTATATTTTTCTCCTTTAATTTTTAAAATGAATTTAAATTCTAACTCATTTAACCAAATGGACGTTAAAGTAAGAAAATATGTGTATATTATAATAAGAGAGTATATGTATATACATTCATATATATGTTATAATTAGATAATATATGTATATGTGTGTACCTCATAAGATAATATATGTGAATATATGCATAGACAACATATGTATACATCTATTTATATAATTTGGAATAGAAATGTGAATCTACATGTATTTCTTCCCAAAATGTCTTAGATTTTCCTAAAAAGGATGCAATCAGGGAAAGTGAATCTCAGTAGAGAGATGTGCTAAAATTAAAAATAAAAAAGTAGCCAGTAGAATAAGTTCTGGTACAGTCAATGCTGGTATTGAGTGAAGTTTTAATATCTGTTCAGTGACTCATCAAGCAATTAATCATAATTAAAAGCCAATTTTCTAAATATAGACTTCCCTGGGCATTTTTTGAAAGGTTACTTGAAGATGAAGGAAATATTCCAAAAGTATTTTGTTGAAATTATAACTAAAGAAAAATTGTTCTGTTCCCTGGTGACATTTTTCTGCAAAGAGCAAACTGCTTAAACAAAATTATTACCATTTATCAATAAAAAAAGTGTACAATTTAAGACAAAATGAATAGGTGATGCCTTTCCAGACAATGAAATTGGCATTAAATTACAAATCAATGGAATATGACTCATGACACATTTAAGAGGGTACAACTATTCCAAATAATGATATTCAAAACAAGATTTTGTTTTGTTTTGTTTTGTTTTTCTTTTAGGACACTGTTTCTGGAAGTTACTTGTGTTCTAGTATACAGGGAATAGTTAAATACAATTCCAAATTCTGAGTCCATATAAGAAATCCTGTTTTAAGTACTTACTTCATAAAGTGAACATTGTTTTAGAATTTGGCCTGTTCTATTTTTGCTGATGTTGTTGTTCTTTTCAAGAGTATGGGGCAGCAGAGGATAATAAAAAGTATATAGTAACTTAAAATTTTGATGGTTATGAAACTAACTGAATCTGTTTTTTTTTACCCATATTTGTAATCATATATGCTGAGATAAATATACAATGTGAATGTCTCTTACCAATTTGAGGTGGGGGGAAAGGACCATATCCCAAAGCAAGACTTTACAGTATTCTAGAATAATTGAGGCTAAAGTGGGTCTTAATATAGCAAATTCTTTCACTATGTCAGAAATTATTTGAACTTCATTTAATCAAATTTTTCTTTTACTATTTAAAAAGGGTATTTGCATTTATATTTCCTTCACCCAGCATTTATATATCATCTACTTTGTGCCAGGCATTGTGTGAGGTAATACAAAGATAAAAATTAATCAGTTCCTCATCTTACTGAGCTTATCTTTGGCTGGGAGGCATATTATCTTTTTCTGCCATACATGTACACCACATATATATTTTTTACATATATTTCTATACACACATTAAATATGTGTGTATGTATGTATGCATTCAACATTTTAAATATGCCTACTAGGTGCCAGGCACTGTCCTAAGTACTAGGGATACCTATAAGAAAAAAAATCAATCTCTGACCTCAAGGAGCTTACAATATATGAGGAAAATATGATATACAAAAAGAAGCTAGAAAGGGGAGTGGCAAGTTGCCATATTTGTGTGTATTAGATACAGAATTGTGAATAGATATATAATTAAATTAGAAAATATAAGAAAATTCACTCCCAAATATGCCCACAAGCACCTCCATATAGCATATAATGTCCTTCCACATGGCTTATAATATGTCATGACAGAGAGACAGACAGAAAGAGGAGAGAGAGAGAGATATTATATCTATAGTTTACATTTATATATAATATCTACATGAAATATATGATTTAAATTTTATCTATACATAGATTATATCCCTTCTTATTTATCCTTTTTTCTCCAAGAGGACAGATAACATCATGGAGGTAATATCCTTAGTTGAGTGTTAATTGGGTTTAAATAAGGCCAAGCTGTGCAAAGTCTTCAGTCTCAATCTCTTCTCCAGTCATCAAAATTCAACGGCAAAACAAAAGTCAATATGACTGACCTTGGCCTGGTATGCAATGGGTGACCTTATTCTTTCCCAAGTCTCTGTTTGTCTGAGGCAATACCCATTCAATAATTAAGCTTGTCAAGAATTGAGACAAAAGATTGTCTAATATGCTATCACAAAAATATCAATCTAGGAGGGGAAGACTTTCCTAGCTTAGGGCAAGATCAGTAAACAATTGCTGTTTACATTCATTTTAAGTCTTTAAAATCTAAACAATGAGTCATAAGGGCTTGGGCCATTGAATGAAAGCTAGAATGATTTGAGTTTAGAGTCAAGTAGCTCTATTTGGAAAACAATGGGCTCTTTTAAAGACTATATTTTCAGACCCATATTTAAATAAATAATCAATAAAAACTGTATGGAACAAAAACTAGTCACATATTTTTGAAAAAAAAATTGAAATAAAAAGCCTAGCCCTTAAACTCTCAAATAGCATCCAAAATAAAGCAACCAAAAGTTGTATTTCTATGGACAGCATGCTCACATGTAAAAATATGGTGCCCCAAGGGGAGAGAGGGGTCAAATGTGTCAAGGGAAGAAATAGCAGAAGCAGTAGCAGAGGCAGAAGAAAAAGGAGGAGGAGGAAGAGGAAGAGGAAAGGGAGTTTTCATTGCTGAATAATCTTCATAAAATTATAAATTTTCTAAAACAGTGCCATAGAATTTAGAATTTTTGCTTCTGAACAACAATGTTGTCTGGAAACCTTTTAATTAGTTCATTGTTTTGAAAACTTTTTATTCAATTTTATTTTCACTTCTAAATTTTTTCCTTTCTTCATTCTCCACTACCCATTGAGTAGGCAAAAAAAAATACTCATGAAAAATATATATTGTCAAGCAAAATAAATTTCCACATTAGTCACACTGACCTCCATCCCAAAAAAGAAAAGAAAAGAAAATTTCCTTCAGTCCATACTCTGAGTCCATTACTTCTCTATCTGGATCCATGATGAAATGGATCCTCTGGAACTTTGGTTGGTCATTGTGTTGATCAGAGTTACTAAGGCTTTCAAAGTTGATCATTTCTTATAATATTTCTGTTATAGTATAAATTATTCTCCTGGTTCTTCTCACTTCACTTTGCATCAGTTTAAACAAATATTCTTAGAGTTTCTTTTTCAATCATCCCCTTCACTTTCTTTTTTTACAGCACAATAGTACTCCATCACATTTATGTATCAAAACTTGTTCATCCATTCTCCAATTGATGGGCCTCTCCTTAGTTTCCAATTCTTTGTCACCGCAAAGGGAGCTACTATAAATATATTTGTACATATGGGTCCTTTTCCTCTTTATTTCATCTATTTGGTAACCTCCAAAGAGTTTTGAGGAATAACTCCAACTTGCTTTCAGGAATGGTTAGACTAGTTCATAGCTCCACCAATAGTGCATTCATGTACCTGTTTTCCCACATCTCAAATATTTGTCATTTTCTTTCTCTGTCATCTTAACTAATCTAATTATTATGAGATAGTAACATCAGAATTGTTTTAATTTGCATTTCACTATTAGTGATTTAGAGCATTTTTTCATATGACTATTAATAGCTTGGATTTCTTTCCTCTGTAAACTAACTGCCTATATATCCTTCGATAATTTATCAACTGGGGAATGGCTTTGATTCATCAAAATTTGGCTCAGTTCCCTCTATGTTCCAGAAATGAGACCTTTACCAGAAAAACCTGATGCAAAGTTTTTCCCCAGCTTCCTGTTTTTCTTCTAATCTTAGCTGCATTGGTTTTGTTTCTGAAAAATCCACTTAATTTTATATAATGAAAATTAGCCATTTTAACTCCATTGAGCCTCTTAAATCTCTCTTCTTCAATCATGAATACTACCCCTATCCCTAGTTATTTTTTTAATCCATATGTTTGACTGGTTATTTCTTCCATACTCCAATGTTGATGATAACCTGTCTAAATCATCTAACATTTTGAGCTCATTTTGATAAACAGTGTGAAATGCTTGTTCATACCTGGTTTCTGCCAAACTATTTTCCAGTTTTCCTAACATTTTTTGTCAAATAATGAGTTCTTCCTCCAGCACTTGGGATCTTTGGGTTTGTTAAACACTTGGTTATTGTCCTCCTTTGCTTCTTTATACAGAATAGTTTTTCACATTGAAAACTGAGTTCCTTAAATTTTAAGTCCAAGCACTAAAAAACCAAAACAATTAATTTTATGGATCTTTTCATGTTTTTTTTTTGAAAGAGTAGTATACAACACCAATGTGCAGTTTTTTTTACACATTTGTTAGCTTAAAAGCAAAATTATTTTAGCCTAAGTTAAAATGTAATACATGGAAAACAATTGAATTTCCGCATAAGTTTCTGAAAACAAATACTGAAATTAAGCTTTCCAATTTCATCTTTCAGTCTATTATTACTGTGGAAGTTCACATTCTTGTCTAGGAGTCAGCTATAAAATACTTTCAGTCCAAATAGTAGCATATGTAACAAAACTAAATAAAAAAAGAATAAGGAAAATAAAAACAACCAATACACACTTTTCATCAAGGTGATGGGAAGAGGCCCTATTTGATCATCTCCAGTTACTATCACAGCATTCTTGGCTTCTATCCCTGTTTGACTAAAAATGAAGCCTTTTAGACTTTCCAATGTCTGATCTGTATGATTAAATCTCACAATTGGTTTAGCTCCTTGAAATAACAAGATGTTGAGAACAGCCACAGTGCCAAATCTTATAGAGAGACTGCTATGCTGAGAAGCATTCAATGCCAAAAAATGAAGAGATGGAAACGTTCGTGGTAAAGGATTAAAATGTGGAGCCAGAAAAACAACATCAAGGGGTGTAAAGTAAGACTAATGTACAATGACTACTGTTTGGTTTTTAAAATTTCATCAAGTCCTGTGAAACATTTAGAATTTGCAAAGTGAAACTTTCTAAACTAGTAACATTTCTCTCCTCACAATTCATCTTTGGAGCTTTGCCCTCTCTGTACTATTAGGGTCCTCTTTAGGTGGTGGACTTGAGGAAACAACTTCGAGACCTACATTATATTCTTCTACTTTATCAGGAATATTTGCTCCAGATATAATTAGAGAAAAAAGCCTTTTGTGGATATTGCATTTAAGCCTTCAACTCTAGTATCACCACTTCCTATTGAGGTCTGAAATGTGCCTGTGTTTTGCCTCTTTTGGAATCACAGATATTAAATGATCACCATTTACTTCATTTCCCAGGGTTGCATAAGCTATTTTTCCAGTGTTCTGTTTTGTCTACCCAGGTTAATGTTCTCCATTATTTAAATGGACAGCGTCTAGATTGAGAGGTAGTTCATTTTCATGTATGCCTGCTGTTCAGACAATGGGCCTTCACTTTCCTCAGCAAGGCATTGGGTCACAGGCCCCCAGAGTCCTTAGCAACATGGGCT
The DNA here is from genome assembly GCF_028583685.1 of Petaurus breviceps papuanus. Taxonomy (NCBI): domain Eukaryota; kingdom Metazoa; phylum Chordata; class Mammalia; order Diprotodontia; family Petauridae; genus Petaurus; species Petaurus breviceps. Next base: position 3,881,729 of record NW_027187295.1, on the reverse strand, counting down.
ACCACAGGAAGAGCCACATGGCAGTGGCAAGGTACTCCACTCTTCATTCTTTAGGAGGATCAATGACATCAAAAGTTGTTATCTTGACTTACATGTGAATTGTATTTAAGGAAGGCATCTCTCTCTCACACACACACATGCACACACACACATGCTCACACACATACATTTGAAATAAGCCTGAGGCAAATTGAGTCATGTTTTTCCCCCCCAGGCAAGGTTACAGTTTATTAAAAGTGATGTACATATCTGTTAATAAAGTGGGTCACACTGGACATCTCAGCAAAGCCAGGAACCCAGATGGTAAAAAACAAAATATTGAGACATAAGATAGGAGGTGATTGGGGTAGTTGGGAAGTCTTACAATTGACTGCAATTGGGGTAAATGGGTTGGCCTTCAGGTGTAGATGACAATGCCGCTCTGACAATTAAAGTGTGTTATTTGCTTTATGGACCACAACTGTCTGTAGTAATCTTTGCTAGAAAATTGGAATCACCCCAATCAGGATCACCTGTTTGGCTGTCTCCATGGGGAGACCAAACTACCAAATCACCCCTGTTTATTTTTTTTACAAGGGCAGGCAAGGGCCAGAACAACTATCCCTTGGGGAGGGGCTCAGCCTAATCTTGTTTCTATTTACAGAAAACAAAACAGAGGTCTCAGGTTAAGCTGGTTAGCAAGTAAATTTGAATGATTAGAGGCATGAAAACAAAATATGGGGTTATTTTAATACAGACAAAGGTCCTGAATTCTAGTGTGGAAGCTCTGTGATTATAGACAAGGGGACAGAAAGAAATTATACTGTTGAAGTAGAAAGAACAGGACTTGATAAATCATTGATAGTGAAAGGCAGAAGGGTCAAGAATGCAACTGAGATTGTGAATCTGGAACCATTAATCTTAAGGGCTGAAATAATTTTTTTATCTCTCTATAGAGGAAAGGAAATAGATGCAAAGAAAAATGAAATTCTTAATAGAACTTAAATGAATAGAAAGAAGTGTTCACTTCTTAGGTCTCTGTGTGTATATATTTGAGTGTGTGTGTTTTAATTTTACATGTAAAGATTGTTTCATCAAGGAAACTGAAGAGTATTTTCTTAGCTTCCATATCAATTCCTATAATTTTGAGCCAAAGGAAATGGAAACAATTAAAGAGGATGAAGATAGGCTGTATTTCATGTTTTATAAATCTGTCATTAGCGGATATTCTCTGAAGGTCATTTGTTTAGGGAAATTTCATGGAATATAATAGTCACTCTTCAGTACAAGTTATTCAGAAGAACGATTTCACTTAATTCATTGATGAAAATTAAGTATTAGTCACAAGACATGAAGTTTTGATTTGTAAAACTGTAGCTTTTTTTCTTTGGGCTACATATTATATAGCCATAATACATTTTAAGTGTTTTCCTATGATTAAATAAGGCTAAAATAATTTTCCAAAGTTTATGTTCCACTCATCACTTTTTCACATCTGCTATGTTGTCAAATGAGGCCACAAGTGTGATTCAGTTTAGAAAATTCAGTGGAAGATGAATATGCTTCTCTAAGGGAATCAGGAACGTTCTGAGTTAGAAGGAACCCCAAAATCACATAGCCCAATTCATATCTGAGCAGTAACTACAGTATGCCTTCCATACTCAGTGAGCTTGGGGAGCTCACTGCTTCTGGAGGCAACTTGTTTGACTTTTGAACAGCTCTAAATTTTGCCAACCCCATCCCCTAACCCCAGCATTGTTTTTAACTGAAATCTGTCTCTGGCTTTTACCTTTTTCTACTTGTACTGCCTTTGGGGGCAGAAAAACAAATATCCCTCCCATAATGCGGTCTTTCAAATACTTAAAATATATTCAAATATCATTCTCCAGGACTGCTTCCCCCTCCAAAAAAATATTTTCTTCTGGAGGCTAAACATCTTAATTTCCTTCAACTAGTCATTTCATGACCTAGTTCCATGTCTTCACACTATACTGTTCACTTCTCCTCCCTCACCCCCACCTTTTGTTGTTTTTTTTTTTCAAAATTATCAATGGTCTTTCTAAAATGTATTGTTCAGAAGCTAGTATAGTAGTGTAAGATAAGACCTGATAAGGTCAAAATCTCTTGTTCCAGATGGGCATTTTGTTTCTTCCCATTCACTTTTTTTTGACAGTCGACCTTCTATTGATCCATGTTGAAGTCTTTTTCACTTGACCTGGGGTCTAATTTGTCTGCTCCATTGTGAACTTCTGCAATTCATTCTTGAAAGTGAAGTTAGTTCTTTATATATACCTCCATTAAATTCAGCAGCCTAGGCTGGTTGCATTGTTCCAGTCTGCCAACACCTTTTTGGATCCCAATTCAGTTGCCACTGTATTAGCCTTCTCTCATAGGTTTCTGTCAACTGCTAATGTATAAGCATTCCATTTCTTCTGGTACACAAGTTATAAATAAAAACTGTGGAATAGAACAAGGCCAGTGACAGATTCCTATGGTACTACACTATGCTGTGATTAATTCACCAAACAACAATCTTCAGGTTTGGTCTTAACCACTTTTCAATCTTTTTGCCTGTCCTATCATCACAATCCATGAATTTCAATACTATTCACAATGATTTTAAGAGAGATTTTGCCAAATGTCCCAATGAACTCAAGAAATATTTATATTATGAGATGCATTTTAGTATGGTGGCTAGAGAGTTGGACCTGGAATCAGGGACATCCAATTTTCATTCCAGACTCTTATAATACTAGTTACATGATCATGTGAGATCCACTTAACCTCTCTGAGACTCGGTTTCCTCACATGTAAAGTGAGAATGATAATAGCATTTACCTAAAAGATTTTCTGTAAACACACACACACACAGACTAATATGCACACACACACACACACACACATACAAGATAATACAGGTAAAAGCTTCACAAAATCTTAAGTGCTACATAAATCTGAGTTATTATCTGTGGCATTCCCCTGATATACCAGTTTAGTAACCCTGTCAAAAATCTGTCAAAGTAGTTTCTGATGTGTTATGCATCTTTAATAAATGGAATAATATTCCCTGAATTAGAGTTCTAAAGAAAGCTGACACTTAAAAAGTACTGATTTTGACATATCAATCAAAATTCCTTGTGCAATTTTGGAAAATATAGTATCCAAAGGGATTTAAATGAATCTGATCTTTAAAACTGCCAGATGGCTATAAGAAAATATCAGATGTTTTATTGAAGGCCTTCAGAGAATTAATCTGTCTTTGAAAGCTATTAGTATTTATAAAGAAATATATCCTAATTGAAAAAAAAAAAGAACTGTATTAGATGAGAAATAAGAGCTAACATTTCATAGATTTTATTGAAAAAAAAAATGAGCTTTAGTGACTTTTAGAGTGATTCTACCAAGATACATAATTTTAAAAAATGTATATGCTTGTATTCATGTACTTATATAATGAAAATTCCCAGAAGTAAAGGACTATTACATGTTAGTCTTTATACTAATACAGTACAAAGCATAGTGCCTTCCTCATAATCATATAAATGCTTAGCCAATGGAATGGTTATCATGATTAATAACAGACTTTTGTTGAGTAACCAAAAGACTATATATTGATAATTGTAGTAAATGTATAATTGTAAGATTTATATGTTGAAGAGTTTGTAGAAACAACTCAGCTGAGATTCATATATCTTTGACCTTGTTTACCTTGTCTGTTCAATGACTTGAGAGGTGATTTATGTTTACAGTATATTTTTTTGGAAGATGGAAGAATAAATAGAGTTGACTTAGATGGTATATTAGAGATCATCTAATTCAAATCCACGCTTTTATAGATGAGAAAGCTAAAGCCTAGGGAAATTAAGTAACTTATCCAAAGTCACACAATGAGGCAATAAAGAGTTAGGAGGTGAACTAATTTTTATGATGCCAAATACCATTTTTTTCCCTTTTTACTAAAAGTTTATAGAGAAGCAGGGCCCAGTTTCTTTTTAGATTGATAATTTAAAATGGTTACATCTTAAACTGAGAAATATGATTCAGGATGTATAAGGAAAAACATGCTATATTTTTAAATTAAGTAAATCTAATATTTACATTTATTTAATACCAACCCTGTTAGAATATAGTTCTTAACATTGTAAGACCAAAATCTTTTCTAGTAATCTTAAAATGTGCCAGGAAATGATGAATCTATTACATTTCTTAAATGGTCCTAATAAAATATAGAAACCCTTTTTTGATGACTTTTAGTTTCAATTTGAAATAAAAAAAACTGAAAGATATATTTACAGGATTATTTTGCTTATTCCAAAGAATTTATTCCATCGAAAAGTCTATTTAGGGTGGAGTCAAGATGGCAGATTAGAAGCAGGACCTCTGCCTGTCTCCTGCTTCCACCTTCCCCAATCAATGTAAAAAGGGGAATCTGAAGAAACTTTGGAGCTGCAGAATGCGCTAAATGACACAGAGAAGCTAACCATCTGTTAAGGACAGCCTGGCAGGCTAGCAGGAATGGGCCAGCGCAATGCTCTGGGAGGTGAGCCCAGGCTCATGTGAGCCAGAAGTTTTAGCCCCAGGGTGGGGCTGACCAGCAGCCCCAGGAGGGACTCCAGATCAGCAGCATCTGTGACCATTTCCAGATTTATCAACACATAGATGCAAAGGACAAAATGAGAGGTCAGTGCAGCCTGGACTTTGGGACCCAGTAAGTGGGAGTATTGGCTTTTGCCCTAGGGGTGAGAAGCTGCTGAGAAGCCAGCACAGCCAGCCAGCTCCACATGGCAGCTTTAGCTCCTGGCCTGCAGAGTGTAGGGGGGCCAAGCGACCAGTTTAAGGGGTAATCACTCTTTCTTTAACCTTCTTGGATCTGGATTACAGTCTAGGGTGGAAGTCCTGGGGTATGTGTCCGGCTTTCCAGAGCATGTGGAGGACTCAGAGAGGGCACCCATCTAATACCTCCAGCAGCTGAGTAAACCCCACCATTTGTGACGAAAGCTCCCCTGTCTGGTGGCAAGTCCTACTGTGGCAAAAAGCCCAGGGGTCAAGTGACTGAGGGGCAACATGACCAGGCAAAGGAAACAAAGCAGATGGAAGATTCCAACATTAGATTTCTATTTTGGGGACAAAAAGGAGCAAAGCATGGAACCGGACAAAGACAGTGAAGTCATAACTCCTGCAACAAAGGCTTCAAAGGAAAATACGAGCTGGTTACAGGCCATAGAGGACCTTAAGAAGCAGATAAGAGAGGTGGAGGAAAAATTGGGAAGAGAAATGAGAATGATGCAAGAAAATTACAAAATGAGAGTCAACAGCCTGACTGAGGAAAATCACAGCTTAAAAAATAGACTAACTCAAATGGCAAAGGAGACTCAAAAAGGAAATGAGGAGAAGAATGCCTTAAAAAGTCGAATTTGCCAGATGGAAAAAGAATCTCAAGCTCACTGAGGAGAACCATTGCTTCAGAATTAGATTGGAGTAAATGGAAGCTAATGACTTTATGAGAAATCAAGATGCTGTTAAAGAGATCCAAACAAATGAAAGAATAGAAGGCAATGTGAAATATCTCATGGGAAAAACCACTGACCTGGAAAATAGATAAAGGAGAGAGAATTTAAAAATTACTGGACTACCTGAAAGCCATGATCAAAGTAAGAACCTAGAAATCATCCTCCAGGAAGTTCTCAAAGAAAACTGCCCTGATATTTTAGAACCAGAGGGCAAAATAGAGGTTGAAACAATCCACCAATCACCTCCTGAAAAAGATCCCAAAAAGAAAACTCCTAGGAATATTATAGCCAGGTTCTGGAATTCCCAGATTAAGGAGAGAATATTACAAGCAGCCAGGAAGAAACAATTTGAATATTGTGGAGACACCATCAGGATAACCCAGGATCTGGCAGCTCCTACACTGAGGAATCGAAAGACTTGAAATATGATATTCCAGAGGTCAAAGGAGCTGGGATTAAAAGCAAGAATCACCTACCCAGCAAAACTGAGTATCATGTTTCAGGGGAAACTATGGTCACTCAGTGGAATAGAGGACTTACAAGCATTCTTGATGAAAAAACCAGAGTTGAATAGAAAATTTGACATTCAGATACTGGTGCAAGAGAAGCATGAGAAGGTAAACAGGGAAAAGAAATCATAAGACACTGATCAAAGTTGAATTGTTAACATTCCTATATGGAAAAACAATAACTGTAACTTATGTAAATTTTCTCACTATGAAAATAGTTAAATGGAATAGAAATATATGTATACATATGTATATATATATATATGAGAGTATATGGGCATATGAATAAATATGTGAGTGTGTGTATATATGTTTACAGGTATACATAGATAGAGGGCACAGGACCAATTTAACAGGAAGGGATGATACTTAAAAGGTGAAATTAAGAGGTGAGAAGGGAATATAATGAGAGGAGATAGGGAGAGACAGAATGGGGTAAACTATATCATATAGAAGAGGCAAGGGGAAATGGTTTCAATGGAGAGCAATAGGAAAGCAAAAGGAATGGGTCAACCTTATTCCCATTGAATTTGGCTTGGGGAGGGAATGAAATAGACACTAAATAGGGTATCTCACCCTACAGAAGAATATGGGGGAAGGGGATGAGAGGGGTGATGATGGAAGAGAGGGCAGTCTGGGGGGGGAGGGAAGTTGGAAGCACCCACTTTTGATCAAATCATTGACATGCAGTTTTGTCTGTGATAATGTTCTGAATCCAGTACAATTTATATATTGAATCCCAAAGGATTATTTGAGTTATATACTTGTAATACAGAGTTTTATCATATGTTTGGTTATGAGATGTAGCAACTTTGTTACGTATAATTCTAGCTACCATGTTGTCTTGTTAGATATTATTAGATATTCAATAAATACTCAATTTTTATAGCCTGCAGAAAAAAAAGAAAAGTCAATTTAGCAAGGAAACAAACCAAAAATATAATGAACTGTTATACCAAATGAAGTAAGAGAGTTGATAAGCCTATAGAAGGAATTCATAGATCATGTGTGAGTTCATGCCAAGATGAGGCTTTCTCCATATGTACTATACTCCTACCTTTCAAGGATCACATAGGGGACTTCCTGAATGCTTACCTTCTATAAAATATCATGGAAAGTAAAGATTTCATATAAATTTTTTCCATTTCTCAGTCCATATTTTAGCTAATTCTGGGGCATTTTCTCCCCGGATCCTAGTATAGTCTATTGGGAAGGTGTGTTGCTGTCAGCGTTGTTTAAAATAAGTTTCTCTTTTCCTTGATCTTAGGCAATAAATGCCAGTGTTGGGAGGACACAGATCTATAAACTTTATAGCCAGATTTGATAATGCTAGTTTTAGTTCTCAGGGGAAAGGGCTTTATAGGGAAGCAAGCAAGCTCTTGGCTTACCAAAAGGTAAACTATGTATATTTGAGTGTCCTAGATGACAGAACTGTTTCTCCAATAAATATAATCCAGAATTTCTGAGTGGAACTGAATGTAATTATTTGATATATCTAAAAAAGCAGCATAAGCCATTTGAAGATATTCTTGTTTCCCATGTTGTATTTCCTTCCATTTTTATTTTTCTTTCACGAGCAATGTTAAAGGAACTGCTTTTATTCAATAAGTTATCATGGAGATTTAGGGGAATATTAATAATTTACTGGCCAAAGGGTAACAAGAAATACTATAGAAATATCTCCAGATTGCATTATTCTTGGTTTGATTGTGAATGGAGATGACTGCTTCTATGGTAATATGGCATCTCAATATTGTACTTAGGAAGTCTAATTAGGGCATCATATGATTCTCAGCATTTGGTGAGCTTTACAGAAACCACTTCAAACTGTCTCTGCTTTGCTTTCCTTAACCATTAATGGGATTTTAGCTTTAAAAATAGGCATGAAGGGAGTTGTCAGCAGGAGGATGTCTTGATGTTTCATCACAATGCCACTGGTAGCAGGGATAAAAGGGAGTTGTGAATCTTCTGTTACTTCATCTGCTAAGATTAATCAGAGTGAATGTTTGAGTTACCAATTAGGTCCTTGGGGCCTAAAGTTTCCACTTCTTTAATCTGTCATTTCTCCTAAAGAAGAATGGTCTTTAAAAATAAGGAATGATTTATGATTTGGGACACCTAAAATACTGTGATTTGGTTCAGAAGCCTCCTCAAATCTGGTGGGCCTTTAAATTATAAAGCAATTGCATTCAGAATGCTACATAAACTTTACAAGCAGTGCAGCATTATGGATAGCATGTTGAAGACAGTAAGATAAGAGTTCAAATTCTGTGTCTGACACTTTCTAACTATGTCACCACAAGCTTAACTTAACTTCTGTGTTACTCAAGACTTCTCCATTAATTCATAGACAAGTTGAACATTGCCTTGGTGAAGAGTTGCCCACGCTAACTTTTGTTATTATTGTTTAGTCTTTTTTCAGTCATGTCCATCTCTATGTGATCCCTTTGGGAGTTTTTTTGGCAAAGATACCATACTAACTAAATCACAATATATTTCTCTAGTTTAGAATATAATCAATTTTGGTCAAAGTGGTTACCATAAAGATAACATACATTCCCATAGCATTTTAATAAGTATTTTTAAATAAGGATCTGCTTTTTCGCCCTTGAGTTTGTAGCTCTCTGATAACTGCAGGTTATCTCTTAACAACAGCACTAATACCTACACTGTTTTTTAATTTTGACAGGGAGGTCCTTAATATTTTATTCTGAATGTTTAATAAACATGCTATCTCCTGCCTCTGAACCTTGTTATATTAAATGCTGTCAAAATGGATTTATCAGATTGGATAGTTTACAAATCCCTGAGTAAGCAGTTATTTTGCCACATGCATTATGAAATTTGGGATATATTAGCTAAAGAGTTACTCAGTTTGAGCATCCAGAAATACTTAAGTTATGCTTAGTAGGTTAGAACATAATAATTTCTATAGCATTTTTTAAAAGCTTAATTACAAGAAAGCCATCTTTGCTTTATGGACTGGACTTAATATACCTTCCCATTTCAGGAAATGCCAGACAATATAAAGAGTATAAATGATATATTCCTGTTTTGGAGTGATTGGTAGGGGAAAGACAGGGAGAAAATGTGTAACTCAAAGTCTTATGGAAATGAATGTTGTAAACTAAAAACAAACATAAAATTTAATTTCAAAAAAGAAGTGTGAATGGCTAGGTGCATTCTACTTTTGTGTTCCCTGTCCCCATTGACTACACTCTTTGTGTAAGATTCAAACTTTTCTTTCTCCTTTAAAATAGATCAATTTATGAAGATCTGTTTTATCAAATGTCAAGTGGTCCTGAAAAGGACTAAGCAGGCCAGACATCAGAAGTACTAGTCTACCTGCATACATCCTTCACCCCAATGTGTGTGTGTGTGTGTGTGTGTGTGTGTGTGTACTTGAACATACAAAAGTTATTATTGTTGGCTTACAGTGAGGCATCCAATGAAACACATATCTAGAGCCCATAATTCATTTTATAATGGGTTCTTTTGACTCTTTACTAAAGCCCTTCCTTTATCTACTTTAGCTGCAATGTATCCTTAGTTTTTCCATTATTTTTCTCTTGGATATTCAGGGAGTAAGGAAGCTGATGATAAGGATTTCCTTAGATAGCTATCTCAAAATCATCAAGAAAGTCATCTAATTAAATTATAAAAAATATGCTAGGTTATATCCTTAGTTTTTCTGAAATAAAAAAGAGTTGATGGTTTGGTAGAGTCATAGAAAAAAAATGTCAAATAAAGAGCAATGCATAAAAAAATGTATTTTCAATGACCGCCTTAAATGGAGAATTTAATTTGAAGACACTGATTATAAGTCACATTTCTGATAATAATCATGCCACTGGCAAGCATCAGAGTCTATGCTATTTTAATTCAGAATATCATTGCTTTACTGCTTTTCATTGAGACCAAAAATTTTATCCAAAATCATTGAGGATTTCTCCATTTCTTTTTGTTTGTATTAAATTAAAACAGAATATAAAAAAAATGGTTTGGTGATTTTTGTAATTAAATCAGAAACCAAAGAAAGCTTTAGTTAAATAATGATATACATGTGTATCCTACTTTTTCCCATCCCAAATGTGGATTATGTGAAAGTTGTCCTACACTTAAGGCTTAAAATGACTTGAGAGCCCTCATTAATGATTCTTTCACTATCTCAACTAGAAGAGAAAATAATTCAGAGGAAGGTATTAATAACAAGGAAAATGCTGCCATACACACGAATATACATTCTCTAACATAGCACCACACCCTGGGTAAAAAGAATAGTTATTGAAAACACATCTGCCCAGGCAGCACATATTGCTGTGATATACATGTAGTCATAGCAACTCACATTCCTAGGGTGGCATCTCTGTGCGAATACCTTTCTGTCTCCAATGCTGCTGTTTTCTTCCCTAAAAATATACTAATGTTGTGCTATTCTAGTGATATCATTGAATAGAAAGTTGCTTTGTCTTCTACCGAATATTGCTAAGATCGTCTGTTGATCAATTGTCTTCATTATATTGCCATATGCAGAAGTCTTTTCCCTGTTCTCTACTAGATCTATGTATTATTCATTCAGTGATTCTGTGGTGAATTGCAACTATGATGTCTTTTTTGTTTTTTCCATTGGAGAGAAGGTATCAGAGTTCCTTTAGTTTCTAGCCCCATTTTAATTTATCTCATTTGTGATTCAGACCTACAAACTTAACAAGATAGGCAGCCAGCAAGGACAATTTAAAAGAAAATTCTATTATTTTTCCTCTCCTTCCATTCTTTGAGCTCAGTCTACTCATTTAAAAAAGATGCAAAAATTCCCATCAAATCCTTTCATGGTACCTGGGACCATGTAAGTTAACCCAGAGTTTCATAAAAGGGACAAGGAGAGTCAGTAACATTTAAAAAATATCTACTTGTAACAAAACTGCTGTTCACTCACTCTCTGCAAAGGGGTAGGTACATTTGATTTATAAAATAAAGCTCTTTAATTTAAAAAAAATAGGTTTTCTTGGGGGCAGAGTTAAGATGGAGGAGAAAAGGCAGAGACATGAATGAGCTCTCCCATATTTCTCTCAAAAGACCTTTAAAATAATGCTCCCAGATAAATTCTGGAGCAGCAGAACCCACAAAAAGACAGAGTGAAATGATTTTCTCACCAAAGACAACTTAGATGGCTGGTAAGAAAGATCTGTGGTAATGGGATGAGAGTGGAGCACCATCCAGTACAGGCAGCACCAGGAAAGACCTGGGCCCCATTAAACCAGAAGTAGACCTTGGAGTGATTGAATCAGCAGTGTGAGCAACTTCTTCCAGAGCTTGCAGCCCACAAATAGTAAAGAGGTCAGGCAACTGATCAGAAGGAGATTACAAGGGTTCCTTTACTGGCACCAGGGGCCAAGAATCTGTTGCATTGCCCATTCTCGGACCTCTGTCAGAGGCCTGAGTGTAAGTCCCATGGGGAAGATGAGCACTTGCACACTAAAGCCTGTAGCTATAGGGAACAGGGATCCTGGTCACAGTTCCAGAGTTCATGAATGCTTCTGGTCACTCACGGACCAGAATATAGTCCAGGAGATTAGTAAAACCACCCTTCCTTAGGTCACACGGCTTTGGAAGAAGTGAATGCTTATAGACTTCCAGAACTAGCTCTGAAAAAAGCTGCACAAAAACCCTGAAGCTTGGGAAAGTGCACCCTCTCCCCTGGGAGCACAGTCTCACTTTAACATAAAGTTAAAAGATAAGAAATTGACTGGGTAAATGAGCAAATAACAGAAAAAGAATTCTGAACACAGAAAGTTACTACGGTGACAAGGAAGGTAAAAAAAATAAACACCCAGAAGAAGACAACAAAGTCAAAACTGCTATGTCCAACGGCTATGTTTTCTCTGTCACCTACTAAATAAATAATACACTTTTCTTCTAACATTCAACCCCTCTAAAATCATGTGTCATCCTATTTTTTCAGCCTTGTATCATCCTATTCCATTTAAAATTCTCTGTTCCTGCCAATCAGAAATATTCCACTTTCTCATATCCCTCAAGGTAAAAATTACCTCTTAGTTATGAAATTTCTCATAGCACTTTTTTGGGATCCCTCCATTTTTCTGACATTATTGTCCCATATATCACTGGTATTTGGGTACTTATGTTCTCCTTTATTGCATCATAAGCTCCTTAAGGTTGGGATCTATTAAAAAATAAGTCTTATATTTCCAACATTTAGAAGAGTCTTATGCACATAAGAACTTGTCAAATTTTACTTGCATTGCATTGACTCTGTCCTTTCACTATGTTATTTATTTATTTATTAAAGCAATTGGGGTTAAGTAACTTGCTCAAGGTTACATGGCCAGTTATTTCTGGGTGTGGTGCTAAGTATCTGAGCCCAGATTTGATCCCCAGGTCACCCTGACACTGGAGCCAAGGCTCTTACTCTCTGAGCCACCTGGCCACCCATTTTATCACCCATATGTCATTTTAATATCCCCAAATCCATTGTATCACCACTAAAAGTGTTTACTTTCAAATAATTTATAAATTTGGGAAGATGGAGACAAGATGCTGGAGTAAAGGAAAGGACTCACTTGAGCTCTCCCCAGCCATCCAAATACCTTTAAATAAAGACTCAACAAACTCTAGAGCAGCAGAACCTAGAAAAAGACATAGTAAAACAGTTTTCCAGGCCAACACAACTTGGAAGGTTGATTAAAAGAAAAAAAAAAGAACTGTTTCACTAGGTTGAGAGAGGAGTGCAGGTAGTTCATATAGTATAGGACCCTAGCAAACCAAGAGCAGGCCTTGGGAGTCGCTGAATCAGCAGCAGAAGTGGCTGCTTCCAGAGCTCTCAGCCCACAGACATGAAGAGTGTTGAACAACTTGACAGAAGGAGATTACATGGGTCTCTTTGCTAGCACTGAGGCCGGGCTCTGTTGCCTTGCTCCTCCTCAGATTCCAGTTGCAGCCCTAGGTGTCAGTTCCAGGATGAGGAGGAGCACTAGCACACCAGAGCTCGTGGCCACAGTGGAGAGGAGAACCTCCTCACAGTTTTAGGGCAGAAAAGAGTGTTTGTGGTGACTCACAGAGCAGAGCACAGGCTGGGAGAGTAGGGATCACATCTTTCCTTACTACTTGGAAAAACTAAACAGGTATGGATCCCTAGAAGTATCTCTGAAAATAGCTGCATGAAAATGCCTGAAGTTTGGAAGAATACACCCTTCACACTGTAATCAGAGGCCTGCTCTAACAAAGAATTTGTAATGGGAATGCAAATTTGTAAGATCTTCCCTGCCCCTAGGCTAAAGTGCAACAGAAGCCTGGGGAGGGAGGCTTGTTTTTCAGTAGATACTTTTTGGTTGGCCAGTGGGTCAATAAGGTTGTTACATTCTCTGAGCCAGGAGAAGGCTATATAAGCCCTGATGTGTAGCTTTGTTTTGGGACTCACTTTGAGAAGTGTTCTGTGATTTGATCTGAATTCTGGGAAGCCGTTGTTAAGAGTCCCCCAGCTTTAAAAAACCCAGATGTAGAAACCCAGATGTTGACTGGGTATGGATGTAATGGTTGGACAGTTTGGAAATCTGTCTACTTGATCTGTTTCTTTCTTGATAATTCTGCCTGTATGCTTTGAAGTTCGGGGTGCTGACCTTTTTCCCCTGAACAAGGTAAACGATATATGTCTGACTGATTAAAGTAAGCTTGTTAACCCATTTTGAGTTGCTTTCCTTTAACAAAGCAGATCCAAGAACCTGTGGTAGCTGCAAACCCTGAGGACGCTTGGGATGCTTGCTACTACAGAGTTAAATGTCAAGCAATGGACTGGCAAAATTAGCAAAGAACATGTAATAGTAATGTAATTTGATCCCTTTGTATTGGCAAAGCTAACAGGTACTTAGCACTCAGTAATTAATCAAGCCTCTGTTGAAGAAACAGAAGGTATGAGTCCCTGTTGCTGAAATAACAGGAAAGGGTTGGCTGAAACAGGAGAGAGCTAATGGTGTGTGTGTGTGTGTGTGTGTGTGTAAAGAGAAGTCCCTGCTGGATCCAACAAATCTTCTTGGAGCAAGCTTTGTGGAGGCAGAAGCTGCTGCTGCTGGGGAAGCTGAAGAGGAAGGCCCCCCAGGCTGGAGAGAGTGATTTTGATTTTGGAAACCTGGGTGAAGTTATTTTGATTCTAGGAACTAGATGGAGCTTCTACTGAGGAGCTACTGAGTCCAAGGGCCAGCTGGAGGTTCTAGGAGCTGCCAAAGACATCCAAAGTCCAGCTGGAGCCACAGAAGCATGACTGCTATGCTGGTACTTTTTATGAGCCTGTTTTTGTCTTGGTTGAGCCTTGACTTCCCAGGAACAGAGACTGTGAAGGATTTAAGGTGGACTGGATGATGATGACTTCACTTGGAACAGGAAGTGTATGGAGAGCTGGACAAGGACCTGGGAGCTTTCTACCTTTGAACCTAGGTGACAATTTCATGAATCCAGGTAGGATCTGAGACCATGGAATGGAATCCAGGGAATCTGAGAGACCACCCCTAGTCAAGCCGAAAGAAGACTTTTCTTGGATACTGTGTAATGATTGAGAAATTGTAATTTACTAGTGCCCTAGTTGTGGAGGGCTTGTGTATTTTCTGATGATTGAGTAGTGAGTAAGTGACTGATTGAGCACACTCATAGTATGCCCCATGAGTGGAGAACTTTGACTATTGTACTTTGTGTCCCTTAAGGAGGCAAACCTCCTTAAGGATGATTGAATGATTGAGATGATTGCATGATTGAGTTACTAAATGATTGTTCTTTGTTTAAAATTTTGTGACCACTGTGGTGAAAACTATGTGGACATTTTCTGTGATAATTTGTTGTGAATTCTATATTTTGATTTTCTGTTATAAGTTATAACATTGTGAATGCTGTACCTTGATTTACTGTGAATTTTTTTGCTCTGATTTGTCATGGAATAAATAGAGTGTTCACTATACTGTGTAATCAGAACCTTAAAAGCTGTTCACAGTAGCATTCATCTGGAAAGCTTCTCATGCTTGGCATTAAAGAACAGAAAAAAAATCTGACTATAGAAAGTTACCATAGTGACAAAGAATATCAAGCACAGGTTCAGAAGAAGACAACAAAGTCAAAGCTCCAACATCCAAAGCTTCCAAGAAAAATATGAATAGGTCTCAGGCCATTGGAGAGCTCAAAAAGATTTTGAAAATCAGAGAGATAGGAAAAACTGGTAACAGAAATGAGAGTTATGCAAGAAAATCATGAAAACAAGTCAACAGCTTGGTTAAGAAGACAAAAAAATACTGGATAAAATAACACCTTAAAAACAGAATAAATCAAATGATAAAAGAGGTACTAAAAGAAAATGAGGAGAAGAAGGCCTTAAAAGGCATAATTGACCAAATGGGAAATGAGGTATACAAATTCACTAAAGGAAAATAAAAACACAACAACCCACAACTCCTTAAAAAGTAGAACTAATCAAACAGAAAAGGAAGAATAAAAACTCACTGAAGATAGTAATTCCTTAAAAATTAGAATTGAGTAAATGGAAACTAATGACTTTATGAGAAATCAAAAGCAAACAATAAAATAAAGCCAAGAGAATGAAAAAATAGAAGACAATATGAAATAATTCATTGGAAAAACAACTTATTGTTATTATACAAATTATTATTGGATTATGTGAATGATTTTTAAAAAAGAGCCTAGACATCATCCTTCAAAAAATTAACAAGAAAAACTTTCCTGATATTCTAGAACCAGAGGACAAAATAGAAATTGAAAGAGTACATTAATCACCTCCTGAAAGATTTCCCAAGAAATTCCAGAGTTCCCAGGTCAAGGATAAAATATTGCAAACAGCCAGAAATAAATAATTCAAGTATCACAGGCCCACAGTCAAGGTAATACAAGATTTGGCAACTTCTATGTTAAAGGATCAGAGGACTTGGAATATGATATTCTGGATGACCAAAGAGCTAGGATTAAAACCAAGAATCACCTATCCAACAAAACTGAACATAATTCTTCAAGGGAAAAATAGATATTAAATGAAGTAGAAGATTTTAATGCATTCTTGATGAAAAGACCAGAACTGCATAGAAAATTGACTTTCAAATACAAGGTTCAAGAGAAGCATAAAAATGCAAGGAAAGGGAAATGATATGGGACTTAATAAGGTTAAACTGTTCCCATTCCTACATGGGAAGATGATACTTGTAACTCATAAGAACTTTCTCATTATTAGGACAGTTAGAAGCAGTATACACAGACAGAGGCCACAGGTTTGTGTTAAATATAAAGGGATGACACCAAAAAGTAAAATAAAAATGAATAAAATTTAAGTGGTAAGAGGGGAATGTATTGGGAGAAAGGAAAAGTGAAAAGTGTAAGGGAGTAAATTATCTCACATAAAAAAAGATAAGAAAATCCTGTTAAAGAGGAAGAGAAGAAGGGGGAATTGAGGGGGCAATGAGTGAACATTACTCTCATGAGAACTGGCTCACAAATTGGGGTATGTGTTTGTCATGGAATATTCTTGTGCTATAAGAAATGTTGAGCATGATGCTCTCAGAAAAACCTGGGAAGACTTACATGATGTGATGTAAAGTGAAATGTACTGTGTACAAAGTAACAGCCATATTGTGCAATGATCAATTGTAAATAACTTAGCTATTCCCAACAGTACAATGATCCGAGAAAACTATGAAGGACTTATTAAGAAAAATGCTATCCTAGGGGCGGCCAGGTGGCTCAGCGAGTGAGAGCACCGGCTCCAGTGTCGGGATGACCTGGATCAAATCCGGGCTCAGATACTTAGCACCACACCCAGAATTAACTGGCCGTGTAACCTTGAGCAAGTTACTTAACCCTGATTGCTTTTAAAAAAAAAAGAAAGAAAAATGCTATCCTTCCCTAGAGAAAGAACTTATGGTGTCTGAATACAGATTGGAGCATATTTTTTAATTTTATTTTTGTTGAAGTGATTTTTGTCTATCTTTTCATTCACCACATCACTATTATGAATATATTTTGCATGATTAGATATATATATCCTATATCAAATTGCTTTCCTTCTCAATGAGGTGGGCTATTGAGGGAGAGAGAGAATTTGGAACTCAAAGTACTAAAATGAATGTTAATAATTCTTTTCATATGTAACTGGGGAAAATGAAAATCCTAAATATAAAAATATAAATTTCTTAAGAAATATTGGTTTTAATGCTTAATTTCAAGTGACATTAAAAAAAATGAAACAACCTTTTTCATCCCCAGATGCCCATTTATTTCTATTTATAAAGGAGGTTTTCTATCTTACAAAACAGTTTCCTCAGCCCCTTAGAGAATATTTTCTTTCATCTTTAGTGTTATAGAATCTGTGAGTCTAGAGAAAACACTCCAGGAGAAAACTCAAAAGTTATCTGCCAATTTATTTTGTATGTTTCACATATATTGGTCAGCAAGAAACAGTGGCTTCTAGGTAATCAGGTCACCAAATTGTTTCTTTTCTTTTTTTTTTTTAATTTTTTTTTTTGCTGTTCATAAGACCAGCTAGGTCCTTATCATGTATGTCCTAGTACTGAAGTTCTTTATGAAAAATATGTATTTTTTCCACTCAAATTTTTCATGCTTTAATAGTGAAGTTACAGAGTCACAAAAGATATCAATGAAGTGAGTATGTTTTTATACTATAAAAGTCAGAGAGGAGGTGATATCCAAAGTCATTGCTCATTGGAGTAAATACAAATTGGTTGGTAGGAAAAATATCATTTAGCTAAATCTAGCTCAATCTTTTTCACAAAGTTGGAATGTCCTTTCTGATATTACTGGAAGACAATCTTCCAAAAGCTATATGAACATGTGAATGCCTCTCACAAAGAAATCCATTCAATTTTAAAAATTCTCATTGTTTACAAACTCTATACTGAACTCTAACAGGATTCCCTCTAAATTCTACCCTTTTGCACCAATTTTTCCTTTTGGATCCATCTACGGCAACATTGAAATCTTTGAAAATATTGATCATGTCTCCTCAAAATCCTGTCCTCTCTAGGCTATTTACTTTTCTGGCCTTCTGCTCTTCTTTATCTACTCTTTCTCCACTAGTTCAGATGTACAACTTTGTATATCCACTTTAATTGCTTCTGATATTTAAAATAATTTATTTTCAACAGTATATTAGATATTTCCATGCTTATATCCTGATTGTACCTCAGACTATGCATGTTCAAATTAAACTTTTGATCTCCCCTCATAAATTCACCTCTTAAATTTCTCTAAAATCATCTTCATTTTATGACACAACTATCTTCCTATTTATCTAAGCTAAAAACATAAGACATGGTTAATCTTTTTTTAGCTTTCGCTCTCCCCCATATTTAATTAGTTTGTAAGTACAGGCAAGTCCACCTCCACACGTGCATTCCACCTCTCCCTTTCTACACAGTTCCATATCAACCACCCACATTTCTATTCTCCTTAAATCTTGCTTTGGCTATTCTAATATCCTGCTACCTGATTTTCCTGCCTTCATTTTACCAATCCAATCATAACATTTCTACAAATGCAATATTCCTAACATATTGTTCTTCTTATTTAATTTATCTACTCAAAAAATCTTAAGCCACTCCCCATTGCTTATGAAACAAATTTATAAACTCTTAATATGGGCATTTAAGGCCTTCAACAATCTGACTCTGAGCAATTCCACTAATCTAATAAACATCAATTAGGTGCATACGTAAGATGCTGGGGGATAGGTATTTAAGCTAAAACAAAAAATGACTAGGGAGAAAAAATAGTAGAGGGATAAAGAAGTGCTTCCAGTTGAAGGAAACATATCAGCTGAACATTGAAGGAATCTGAAGATTCTAAGAAGAAGAAGTAAAGAATAATTGAATTGTAGTCATGGTGGAGAACCAATGCAAAAACATGGAGGCAGGAGTGTAATGGGAATGCAAATTTGGAAGATCTTCCCTGCCCCTAGGCTAAAATGCACTTGAAGCCTGGGGAGGGAGGCTTGTTTTTCAGTAGGTACTTCTTGATTGGCCAGTGAGTCAATAAGGTTGTTACATTCTCTGAGCCAGGAGAAGGCTATATAAGCCCTGATGTGTAGCTTTGTTTTGGGACTCACTTTGAGAAGTGTTCTGTGATTTGATCTGAATTCTGGGAAGCCATTGTTGAGAGTCCCCTGGCTTTGAAAAACCCAGATGTGGAAATCCAGATGTTGACTGGGTATGGATGTAATGGTTGGACAGTTTGGAAATCTGTCTACTTGATCTGTTTCTGTCTTGATAATTCTGCCTGTATGCTTTGAAGTTTGGGGTGCTGACCTTTTTCCCCTGAACAAGGTAAACGATATATGTGTGACTGATTAAAGTAAGCTTGTTAACCCATTTTGAGTTGCTTTCCTTTAACAAAGCAAATCCAAGAACCTATATGGGCAGCAAACCCTGAGGACGCACTTGGGGTGCTTGCTGCTACAAAATGGCGTCACGAACAGGATCTGCAGAGTAAAAGGAAAGTATGGGGACTGGGATAATTATTTGTTTCCCAGTTGCGGTAGCCATAATTCTGTGGAGCCATGGACCAGGAGAGAAGAGTGGCCTGCATGCAGACTTCGCTGAGCTGAGAGCAGGAATGGTGAGCTACCTGCATCGGGACCTGGGCAGAAGCCAGGAGCGGCTGCTGCCTGCAGGAGGAGAAGGAGCCCAGGAGTTCGGAATTCAGCCACAGGAAAAGATAAGAACTGAGCAGCAAAGCAGGGGCACTGAGTGTGTTTCCTGGCTGCATCCCACAGTTTGGGACCCAGGGGGAGGATGGACTTGTGACTATGGTGGGTGGGATGAAGTGCCTTGGATCCCCAGGGACCCCACCTTGTTGGTTTTGTTGCCCAGCCCCCTCTCTGTGCTTGGAGGCAGGGGCTGGAGCTGCGTGAGGGGAAGGATACCCCTCCCCCCCCAGAGAACTTTATTTGAACTCTTGTTTTGAATTGAGGTAATAATGCTATGTACTTTGTGTTTGTTTAAGGGCCAGTGGCCACTTTGGTAACTTTAGTTCTGTACCTTGAAAATGTGACCTAAGAGATGTTTAGTGCTAATTCAAAAGTAAATTGTCTATGCTATGGGCATGAAAGATCTTGAGGCCGAATGTAATGGGAATGCAAATTTGGAAGATCTTCCCTGCCCCTAGGCTAAAATGCACTTGAAGCCTGGGGAGGGAGGCTTGTTTTTCAGTAGATACTTCTTGATTGGCCAGTGAGTCAATAAGGTTGTTATATTCTCTGAGCCAGGAGAAGGCTATATAAGCCCTGATGTGTAGCTTTGTTTTGGGACTCACTTTGAGAAGTGTTCTGTGATTTGATCTGAATTATGGGAAGCCGTTGTTGAGAGTCCCCCGGCTTTGAAAAACCCAGATGTGGAAACCCAGATGTTGACTGGGTATGGATGTAATGGTTGGGCAGTTTGGAAATCTGTCTACTTGATCTGTTTCTGTCTTGATAATTCTGCCTGTATGCTTTGAAGTTCGGGGTGCTGACCTTTTTCCCCTGAACAAGGTAAACGATATATGTCTGACTGATTAAAGTAAGCTTGTTAACCCATTTTGAGTTGCTTTCCTTTAACAAAGCAGATCCAAGAACCTGTGGTAGCTGCAAACCCTGAGGACGTGCTTGGGGTGCTTGCTGCTACAAGGAGATGAAATGTTGATTTAAAGAAATGGTATGTACAACAGTATGAATGAAATGAAGAATGGACATTGAACCTGAAAACATAAATTGGAGCTAGATTGTAAAGAATTTAAAATGGTAAGCTGACGAATTTGAAGCAAGAGAAAAATCAAAGGTACTTAAGAGAGTCACGTGAAAAGATTTTTTTATGGTTTGAATTTTTTTCTTTTTTAGATACTAAATATTAATTTCATGAACTAGCTTTTAAAAAAGTACTGCAGGAATTAAAGTCAAGATGGCAGAGTAAAGAGAAAATTTTAGTTGTCTTCCAAACATTCTCCTCCAATCAACTTTAAAATAATGCATCAAATAGCATTCTAAATTGGCATAATCAGCAAAAGGTCAAGTTGTAACATTGTTCCAGCCCAGGATAACTTAGGATATCAGAAGAGAAGGTCTGAGGCAAAAAAAAAAAAACCCAAACCAAACCAAACCAAAACAAAATAATGCAAGACAATTATGAAAAGAGAACAATGTGGTAAAAGAATCACAAAAAATACTGAAGAAAATAATCCTTAAAAGGACAGAATTGTCCAAATGGGAAATGTGGTACAAAAACCTCATTGAAGAAAATAGCTCCTTAAAAACTGGAATCTGTAAACTTGAAAGTAATGACTCCCCAGGATATTAACAAACAACAAAACAGTCAGAAAAATTAAAAAAACGTATGGAAGAAAGTGTGAAATAATCCATTGGATAAATAG
Organism: Petaurus breviceps papuanus; assembly: GCF_028583685.1. Lineage (NCBI taxonomy): Eukaryota > Metazoa > Chordata > Mammalia > Diprotodontia > Petauridae > Petaurus > Petaurus breviceps. The sequence goes on along the minus strand of NW_027187295.1, from coordinate 3,860,311 downwards.
TACACCTGGAAAATATCTTGGAAAGGAATAATTTATAAAACAATGGACTTTAGATATTTTATTTTCAGGCCATTAAATCTAAATAAAGAGTTCATTATGCTATTCAATTAGATCCTTAAAATTATTCACAGCAGTGGTTCTCAGGTGTGCTGCCATGATTGACTTTACACTCACATACCAGAACACAGGCTAGGAGAGTAGTAAACCACCTGGGAAGAACCAAAATCTTATAGAAACTATCTCTTAAAGGAGTTTCACACAAAATCTGAAGTTTAGAACAGTGACCTCTCCACTCCAGAAGCAGAGACAGACTTTAGCAAAAACAGTCTGAAAAAATAGACAGCAGGCAAAGATCATGATTATACAAAGCTACTATGACAGGGAAGATCAAAACACAAATTCAGAAGACAACAAAGTCTAAACTGTTATGTTGAAAGATTCCAAGAAAAATATGAATTTGTCTCAGGCCATGGAAAAATACAAAAAGCATTTTAAAAATCAAATGATAGAGGTAGAGGAAAGCCTAGGAAGATAAATGAGAGTAACACAAGAAAATCATGAGGAAAGAATCAAAAGCTTGGTAAAGGAAGCATAAAACAATACTGAAGAAAATAGCACCTTAAAAAAGAGAATAGGCCAACTGGTAAAAGGGGCACAAAAATTATTGATGAGGAAAATGTCTGGAAAGAGGAATGGTCCAAATAAAAAAAAAAGATATACAAAAATCTACTGAAGAAAAGATCTCCTTAAAAAGAATTGGCCAAAATGGAAAAAAAAGATACAAAAATTCACTAAAAAATAAAGGAAAAGAAAAACAAGTCTTTTAAAAAGTAAAATTGGCCAAATGGAAAAAGAGTCACCAAAGTTCACTGAAGAAAATAATTCTTTAAAAATTGGGCAATTGGAAGCTAGTTACTTTATAAGACATCAAGAAACAATCAAACTAATAAAAAAATGAAGTAAATGTGAAATATCTCATTGAAAAAACAACTGAATAGAACATACATGCAAAAGAGATATTAAGAATGATTGGACTACCAGAAAGCTATGATCAAAAAGAGAACTTAAAATTTATCAAGAAATTATCAAGGAAAAGTGCCATGATATTCTAGAACCTGATCATAATAGCAATGGAAGGAATCCGCTAATCACCTCCTTAAAGAGATTCTGAAATAAAAATTCCCAGAAATATTATAATTAAATTCCAGAGCTCCCAGGTCAAGAAGAATATTTCAGGCAGGTAAAAAAGAAATAATTAAAATACTATGAAGCCATAGTTAGGATCACACAAGGTTTAGAAGTTTTTATCCTGAAAGATCAGAGGTCTTGGAATATGATATTCTGGAGGAAAATGAGTTGGAATCTCAACCAAGAATCACGTACCCAGCAAATCTAAGTACAATCTTTCAAGAAAAAAGTAGCTATTCAATGGAATAGAGGACATTTAAGCATTCCTAATGAAAAAACCAGAGCTAAATGGGAAATTTGACTTTCAAATACAAGACTCAAGAGAAGCATAAAAGGTCAATAGTTAAGAGAAACCATAAGGTATTCATTCAATAAGGCTAAACTGCTTACATTAGGAAATGAATCTTTAACTCCTAAAAACTCTCATTTTAGGGCTCTTAGAAGTATACATAGAGAGAGGGCATGGTTGTGAGTTGAATATAATAAATCAAATATCTAAAATATAAAATTAAGGGGGAAAAACTAATGTACTGGGAGAAGAGGAAAGGGAAAGACAGATGTAGTAAATTAATCTGACATGAAAGAGGCCAAAGAGAAATTTTACAGTGGAGGGGAAGATGCAGGGTAGTGCATGAACTTTACTTTCATAATGATAAAAATGAAGCTACATACATACCCAATTGAACATAGAAATCTATCTTGATCTAGAGGAAAGTATGAGTGGAAGGGGATAAGAGAAGGGTGGAAGACTGATAGAAGGGAGGGCAGATTGGGGGAGATAGAAGCAAAACAATTTTGAGAATGGACAGGGTGGAAGGTGTGTGAGAGAGAGAGAGAAAGAGAGAGAGAGAGAGAGAGAGAGAAAGAGAGAGAGAGAGAAGGATAAACAGGAGGAAAACAGCATGAAGGGAAACACAATCATAACTGAAAAAAATTTACAGCAAGTTTCTCTAATAACGATCTCTTTTCTCAAATATATAGAGACTTGAATCAAATTTATAGAAATAAGAGCCATTCTTCAATTGTTAATTGATCAGAGGTTCAAGCAGGCAGATTTCAGAAAAAAAGTAAATGAAGTTATTTATAGTCATATGTAGAAATGCTCTAAAACGCTACTGATTAGATAAATCCAACTTGGAACAACTCTCAGCTACTACCCAACAATTATCATATTGTTTAATGTGACAAAAGAACAATGTGACAAGTGCTGAAATGGAGGGAGGAAAATTGAGACATTAATGCACTATTGGTGAAGGGTTCTAAATGTCTTAAAATATTTATAGTTCTCTTTGTGATGGCAAAAAACTGGAAGTTGCAGGGACACCCTGCAATTGGGCACCCAATTGGGCAATGGGTGAAAAGCCATGATATATGATAGTGATGGAATACTACTGTGATATAAGAAATGATGAGGTCAATTATCTCAGAAAAAAATTGATGAGATTTGTACAAAGTAATGAAGTGCAAAATGAGCAGAACCAAGAGAACATTGTATGTAGTAACAGCAATATTTATTTAAGAACAATTTTGAATGAATAAGTTATTTTGTCTAATTTAAATACCCAAATTAACCATGAAGGACATATGAAGATGGCATCTGCATCCAGAAAAAGAATTGATGAATAGAATTATGTATAGAATGATTTTGCATACATGTATATATGTATATTTGTATATACACTTATACAGACACACATAACCATCCATCTATCTATCTATCTATCTATCTATCTATCTATCTATCTATCTATCT
>NW_027187295.1:3849320-3857360 GCF_028583685.1 Petaurus breviceps papuanus | reverse complement strand
TCTATCTATCTATCTATCTATCTATCTATCTATCTATCTATCTATCTGTCTATGTATCTATCTATATATCTATCTATGTATTTAGGTATGTATCTAGGTATGTATGTATCTATCTATTTACACAGATGCATACACTCACATACACATACCTATTTGTGTCTAATGGTAGCCATATCTAGGGAAGGGTGGGGTGACAGTAGAAAAGAAAAGAAGAAAAAAATTACATGATAATTTTCTTTTATATTTTTAAAGGAAGAGCAAGATATACTTAGTGGATTTGCAGTTTTATGTACAATCATCTTTTTTTATCATACTATGTTTTAGAAATGCTTATTTTATTTCTGAAATATATATTGACATAAAAAAGGGGGGAATGAAAGACACAATCTCTCAGAACAGTCAATTTTGGAGGTACTATAGAAAAATAGCCAAACAAATGTACTATTGATTAAATTTTGATTTGACCAACCATACTGTAGTGTGATTTGGAATTATTCTTTAAAAAACATGATTCAAATATCTATCCCCTTTAACCCAGAGATCCTACTGCTAGATATCCAAACCAAGATTATAAAAACCAGAAAGTTGTCATACACTTCAAAATATTCATGGAAGAATTATGTTCATATGTGTGTTAGTGTATTAGAAAATAAAAGGGAAAAAGTACATGTCTTTTCATAGGGAATTACAAAAAAATTTGTACATGAATGTAATGAAGTATTATTATGGTGACTAAGAAGAATTCAGAGAATCATAGGAAGTTTTAGATGAATTACTTCAAAGTGAAGTCAGAATAACCAAGGAAACAACATACCTAGTAGCTACAAGAACTTCAAAGGAATAAAATCCAAAAGCCTGAAATGAAATGCTATGGTATTATGATACCCAAGTCTGATCTTGAAGATGAGATGAGAAATGTAAATTCCTCTTGTTTTTGCAGACATTGAGGACTATGGTATGGATCATTGCTTATGTTATCATACTCAACTGTTGTCTTGGTTCTTGTTGAGTTGCTTTTTAAAATTTTCTTTCCCTTTTTTTAAATCTTTTGCAAGAAGGGATAGCTTTTTTTCTACAAAGAAGGAAGGGAAAAGTTGGAAATGATTGGTATGAAAATAAAGGATAGAAATCCAATAAAATAGACATTTTAAATATTGTTTTATTTTTATAGCCACCAATTCAAAAAAGAAAAAAAAAACACAATCTTGTACTTTCTTCCAATAAAATACTTTTCCAGATATAATTTACACTTTTTTCATTTGCACATGCTACTTTCCTGTCAATTTAATCTCATTACTGTCAGATAGTTTTCATTCCTTTTTCACATTATTGCTTCTACTGCTCCCCTCCCTTGCCATGGTTAATAATGCCCTCTTCTCTATTGCCAAAAACCTTCTCTTACTGCAGATGTCAAATCAGGTACCACCTCCTTCATCAATATTTTTTTTTTGATATAGCTAATTTAAAGTACTGTCTCTCTCCTAAATTTTCTCTTAGCTCTCTGCCCAAATTTGTCACATTTTGATTTATATTTTAGTTATTTCTCTAGGCAGCTAGGTATTGCAGTGAATAGAGTGCTAGGCTTGGAGACAGGAAGACTCATTTTCCTGAGTTAAAATCTCACGTTAGACACTTACCAGCTGTGTGACCCTGGACAAGTCACTTAATCCTGTTTGCCTCAACTCCTCATCTGTAAAATGAGCTGGAGAAGGAAATGGCAAACCACTTTAGTATCTTTTCCAAGGAAACCCCAGATGGGGTCTTGAAGAGTCAGAAATAGCTGAAATGACTTAACAACAACATCGTTACTAGTATGCATATCTTATTCTCTATTAAATTGTAAGTTCCTAAAGGACACAGTTTTTGATTTCTGTCCTTAGTCCTGAATCCTGCACATGGCAATAGCTTAATACATTTTTGTTGAATAGAAATTTTTCCTATTCTGGGTTACTACTACTTAATAAGGAATTTTGAAAAACCAAATATATTCCACAACCCAGAGAAATGAATACTTCTAATAATGGAATTTTAAACAGAAAATAAGGGAAATTTTTTTTACAGTGAGATCCCTTTGATTCAGTTCCATTATGTATATTTTACTTTAGGTAGTTGTACTAAATTACTAGATAAACTACTTAAGCTAGATTTCTAAGCTCTAAATGTAATTCTCAATTTTATGACTGTAGTAATGACCTCCCCCCACCCTGTACCAAATGTTTTCTAGTTTTCTTATTCAGTGACATTTTGGTTGTTAAGTTGGTCTCTGTCATATACAGCAAAAAATCTTATTTCCTTCAACTTCCACCTAATGCTTTACTACTGGCTTCTGTGTTGCTCTATAGTCTCTCCCCAATCCTTTACCTTTTCTATATCATGTATCCTTTTGGTAGTCTTGTGAAGTTTGTGGACCCTTCTCCAAAAAATCTCATTCAATAAATAAAACACAGAGAATTACAAGGGAAAAAGTATACTAAAATAATTATCCATATTTGTTTTTAAAAAATTTGGACCACAGTTATGGGATTTCCATCCCACCTGACCTATCTACCTACTCTTCAGAAAAACTTCAATGAAGACTCCTTTTATATATTTAATTCTCATCCTTTCTTCTATCCCTCTTCCTTCCCTCCCCCCTTTAGCTCATTCTACCTCCTTTCTGCCCTTTTTTCCCTTTCTTCAATTGATTATTCCTTCCTCCCATTTTTTTCATCTAAACTACTTTCTTTCTTTCCTTTCTTCCATTCTCTTTCTTCTGCACTAAGAAGTGATGAAAAAATGTAAACAATTTTTTTCATTTAAAAACAGTGCAGAAATAAAATTTCTTTAATTGCAGAAATAAAATGTGACAATTTTTTGTTACCAACATTATTTTACATGAAAAATTGCGCATGAAAAAATATGTATATATGTATCTATAGATTTTTATAAAGTGGGATAAATGTCACATCCAAATATTATGTAATATGACTGTTATAATGTAATTGTTCTGAACAAGTGCTCATTAAGATTGCTACTATATTCTTATCTTTTTCTGCCAGCTGGAGGGCTATATTAACATTGCAATAGATCACAGGGTTATTTGGGAGAGCTACTTATCAGGTAATTTCCTCATAAATTAAGGAAAGTGTTTAAGAAAAGCAGCATTTTTTCTTTGTGTCTTAAAGACATGGGGATTAAAAAAAAGCTCTTGTAGTCACAGTTGTCTACAATTCAACACCCTTAATTGTGAGGATCCTAACTTCAAAGTCTAGCATTGTTCTTATCTCAGATAATTTCAAAATAGTTAATAAAAATGGTCATAGTTACATAGTCCAAATAAAAATTCTTCATATATTGTGTTTCTTTCATCTGAATGGTACTAACTTACATCTACACGGTACTTGTTGGCTACAAAAACATTTCAATATGTTACATTTTTTTTCACATAATCTTTATTAGGCAGGAAAGACATTTGCTATGCCTACTTTTTGGATAAGGAAAATTAAACGAAGGTAGTTTAAACATCTAGCTGTATGTCATATGGCTAGTAATAAATACAGTTTGAAGATTTCATATTTTCTCATGGCAAATTCATGATTTTTTCTACGATATGATGCTAGCATCTGTAAAGTACATAGACGTTTGAATTGAATTTAATGACAAGAAGCAAGCTAGGCCACCTGCTCCAATATACAGTGTCTCAAGTCTTAGTTGAATTTCAAGCTTCAATGACTCAAAACTTGTAAAACTTTTGGAATATCCTGTATGGAACCTAGTGCTTTTTTTTCTGTAATTATATCATCATTCCTTAGACTATTCGTAGTCTTCATGTGTGTCTATTTCCAACCAAATGATTCCAAGAATTAAATATTATGAGCTAATAGTTTTGTTAACAACTAGTTGATCACCCTCTTGTAATGATATTAGATTGTCACCTGGGAGAAGTAATGGGTACCTAGAAATGCGAAGGAATAATAAGGGCAGCAAAAAGTAATAAAATGTAAACTACTTTGTGGTCTTGTCCATGGATAGTCCAATGAATGAAAGCCCGAAACAATAAAAATCAGTGAAATAGTTAGACAACTTGGCATAATGGATATAGAATCTTGGAAATAGCAAGTCACATGATCATAGTTTTAGAGATGGATGGAACTATCTTCTAGTTATTCATTTTGAAATTGAATAAAAGAAGAATCATGGAAGTTAAATTACTTAGCCAAGGTGACAGGAAGAAAAAGCAATGAGCACTGGACTTAAGTCCTGTCCAGCAATTAATCTGTTATAACTCAGATACCTCTCCAAGAATATAATTTATATGCTTATTTCAAATGGTAGAGTGATTTCTTTCTTTTTCCCCAAGGATTTATTTTTAGTTTTAAAAAATCATTTCCACAAGATTTTGACTTCCAAATTTTCTCCCCATCTCTCCCCTACCCCACACCCTCAAATGGAAAGCATACTGATTACTCCTTGTCCCAGTTGGCCCTCTCATATCTCTCCCCCTGATCCTTTCCCTTCACCTCTTACCCCTTGCTTTCTTGTAGGGGAAGTTGGATTTCTCTACCTCATTGCTGGTGTATCTTAGTTCCTGGTTGCCTGTAACAACAATTCTTTTAACATACGTTTTTAAAATGTTGAGCTCTATATTCACTGTCTTCTTCCCTCCTCAACCATTCCCACTGCAAAGACAAGTAATTTAATATAAGTTATACATGTGTAGCTATGCAAAACATTTCCATAATAGTCATCTTGTGAAAGACTAACTACATTTCCCTCCACACACCCCCCATTTATTATATTTTCTATTTTGACCCTGTTCCTGTTTGCTTCTGACTACCCCTTCCCCCAGTATGCCCTCCCTTCTATCATCCTGACCTTATCCCCTTCCCTGCTACTTTTCTGTAGGGTAAAGATACCCAATTGAGTGTGTATATTATTTCCTCCTTAAGCCAAATCCAATGAGAGTAAGATTGACTTATTTCTTTTCACCTCCCTGCTCTTCCCCTACATTGTAAGGGCTTTCTCTTGCCTCTTTATGTGAGATAATTTACCCTATTCTATTTCTCCATTTCTCCTTCTCCCAATATAGTCCTCTCTCACCTCTTAATTTTATTTTTTAGATATCATCCCTTCATATTCAAATCAGCCTGTTTCCTCTGTCTATGGATACATTACACACATGCACACACACCCATACATGTATACATATGTACATACATGCATATACACACATATGTATATATATTTTCCCTTCAACTATACCCATACTGAGAAAAATCTCATGAGTTACAAATATTGTCTTTCCATGTAGGAATGTAAACAGCTCCATTTTAATAACTTCCTTATGATTTCTCTTTCCTGCTTACCTTTTCATGCTTCTCTTGATTCTTGTCTTTGAAGGTAAAATTTTCTGTTCAGTTCTGGTCTTTTCATCAAGAATATTTGAAAGCCCTTTATTTCATTGAATATCCATATTTTGCCCTGAAGTATTATACTCGATTTTGCTGGGTAAATGATTGTTGTTTTAATCCTGTCTCCTCTGACCTCTGGAATGTCAAATTCCAAGATCTTTGATCCCTTATTTTAGAAGCTCCTGGATCTTGTGTTATCATGACCTGGAAACTCTGGAATTTGTGAATAATATTCCTTGGAGTTTTCTTTGGGGGATCTTTTAAAAGAGGCAATTGGTAGATTCCTTCAATTTCTATTTTGCCTTCTGGTTCTAGAACATCGGAGCAGTTTTCTTTGATAATGTCATGAAAGATGATGTCTGGGCTCTTTTGGATCTGTTTTATAATATCTTGATTTCTCATGAAGTCATTAGCTTCTATTTACTCCAATAGAATTCTTTATTTTTTTTTCTTTTTGGAGGGTGGAAGGCAGGGCAGTTGGGGTTAAGTGACTTGCTCAAGGGTAACACAGCTAGTAAGTGTTAGTGTCTGAGAGCAGATTTGAACTTAGGTCCTCCTGACTCCAGGGCTTGTGCTCTATTCACTGCACCACGTAGCTGCCCCCTCTCTAATCTAATTTTGAAGAAATTATTTTCTTCTGTGAGTTTTTGAAGTTAGTTTTCCATCTGACCAATTCTGCTTTTTAAGGCATTCTTGTGCTTGTTGGCTTTTTGAGCCTCTTTTGCCATTTGAGTTCATCTATTTTTAAGTTGTTATTTCTTCAGTATTTTGGGGGGTCTCCTTTAGCAAGCTGTTGACTCATTTTCCATGATTTTCTTGCAACACTCTCATTTCTTTTACAGATTTTCCTCTACTTCTCTTACTTGATTTTCAAAATCCTTCTTGATCTCTTCCATGGCCTATGACTAATTCACATTTTTCTTGAAGGCTTTTGATTCAGGAGCTTTGACTTTGTTTTCTTCTTCTGGTTCTATGTTTTAATCTACTTTGTCACCAAAAAAAGATTCTATACTCTGATTTCTCTTCCTCTGTTTACTCATCTTGCCAGCCAATTACTTAACTTTTGAGCCCTTTACCACAGTAGAACTCTGCTTCCAGAGTGGAGAGTGCTGAGTCCCTAATTTCTGGTGTTTTGTGTAGCTGTTTGCAGTCTTTTCCCCAAGTGCTTTATAGAGGCAAAGAATTGAACTCATCTGATGTAGGGTCCTTTGCTTCAAGCAGTCCCAAAAGGTCAACACATATTTTGATATACACCAGTATAGGTGAATATGTTCCAGTACAGAATATAAGTTCCTCTGTGTGTATCTGTGTATATTATCTATATCTGTAATTACATCTAACTTTTTTTCTATCAATATCACATGGAAGTCACTGAAAATATACATATGATATACATATGCATAGCTACATACATCTGTATCTATATGGGAATCTAGAGAGATATTTAGACATAAATGGACATAAATAGAAACAGATATCTATATCTGAGATAGACATTGTAACTGGATAATAAGTTTGTATTAGAATTCAAAAGAAGGAAGAGAGCAGGTTAAATTTTCTTTGACAAATAGTAGAATTTTTTAAAAAATTAATACAGGACTTTTACTTAGAACAAAAACCCAGGTCTTTAATTCCATAATTCCACAAGTTTTATTATATAGTCATGACTCATGGAACATTATACTCTTTGCAGAATTAAATATAAAAACCACAGTGAAAGCAATTGAAAAACATATGGTGTGTTTGGGTAAGATTCATGATAAAAAATAATCAATGAAGCAGAAATGAAGAAAATAACATCATTATCAAAGAAATGTATGATAGAAAAAGAAAATGGTATAGTGACCTGGAAACAGAGAGGTATAATCTAAGGTTAGTGTCTCTCCTTTGATGCTATTCTTATGATTAAAAAGGAAATCCTCTAGTACATTCGATACAATTTCTGTGACGTACTTATCAAAGGATATGGAGAAGAAAGAATAATTAGGAATACATACTAATTTGCAGGTTCAGAGGAAAAAAATATACATACCAAGATCACAAATCCATTTGACAACTGGTGTATGAGATACTGAAAAATAAGGACTTTGCACATTTAATATTTTCAAGTAAAGGAAGGGGAGCCAAGATGATAGAGAAAAGGCAGGGAGTAGCATGAGCTGTCCCCCAAAACCCTCCAAACATTTTTAAATAACGCCTCCAAATAAATTATAAAGTAACAGAAACCCCCAAAATACGTGGAGCAAAACAATTTTCCCACCCAAGACAATTTAAAAGGTTGAAAGAAGGGTCTGTTACACCAGGGTGGGAATGGAGCATAGCAGCAGCACAGACTGTGCCCTGCAAACCAGGAGCAGGAGTTGAAAGCCATAGCTTCCAGACCTCTCAGTATACAGATGTAATGGTAGGGGAATTTGAAGATCTTCTCTGCCCCTTAATGGGCCTCACTTGAAGTTCAAGAGAAGTTTGCTTAGGTGAGACTTGTTTTTCAGGGTGGCCCACACCTTTTGTTGCTTTGTAAATAGGCAGTGGGTCATGAAGTTTGTGATATCCTCTGACCCTGAAGAAGAGAGAGAGTGTGTGTGTGTGTGTGTGTAGGGGGGACTCTCTCTCTCTCTCTCTCTCTCTCTCTCTCTCTCTCTCTCTCTCT